>NW_008389674.1:0-228 GCF_000622305.1 Nannospalax galili
GTTTCTCAAAAATATACTCTCAAATTGCACTATATGGAGTAGAAATGCAGATAAATTCATAACTAATGAAGATTTTAATGAATTTGCCAATAAATTAATCTCAGGCATTGTGATTTAGGTAAATTAATTGAGGAAAAGTATAACAGAAGATTGTGGCACTGAATTCCACATTTGTACGTTTTCTAAAATAAAATGGACATTAAATGGCTATTTTGTTGATTAGTTTAT
>NW_008389675.1:0-228 GCF_000622305.1 Nannospalax galili
CCACAGGGCAGTTGCTCTTGTGAGATAGCCCAACAGTTTGGCCTTTTTTTATCTATCCACTGAGTGCTCTTGATTGATGGTTTACCTACACACTTACATACATCTGATGCCAAAACTCAGGAGGGATCCCTGTTCCCCTAATGACATAATCCCTCCTTTACCAAATCAAACTGCTGCCTTGACACTCCCATGGTGCAGATCATTTGCCTCTGCTGACATTAGTGCGCA
>NW_008389676.1:0-228 GCF_000622305.1 Nannospalax galili
CACAGTGGAGCATTGTAATTGCACATTGGTACAATTTGCAGTCATATTGTATCACGGTGATGGCACCATGGAGCATTGTGTGGTAACAATGAATCATTGTGAAGTCATATTATAACATTATGATGGCACATTTAGGACACTAGTGTTAGCAGATTGGAGCATTGTGATGTTATAGCGGAACATTGAGAAGTCATAATGTAGCATTATGATGGCATATTGGAGCAATAT
>NW_008389677.1:0-228 GCF_000622305.1 Nannospalax galili
CATTGTTTTATCACAATGCTCCATGGTGCCATCACAATGTTACAATATGACCTCAATATTCCATTGTGACATCACAAGGCTCCAATATGACATCACAGTACTCCAATGTGCCATCACTATGCGCTCTTGTGTTACTACCATGATCCGTTGTGTCATCACCATGCTCAATATGCAAGGCGGTGCTCAATATCCCCTTACATTCTCCCATGTCACATGAGAATCCTCCTT
>NW_008389678.1:0-228 GCF_000622305.1 Nannospalax galili
CACATGGCAGCTAACAACTGTCCCTAACTCCAGTTCCAGGGGATCCAACACTCTCTTCAGATCTCTGTGGTCACTGCATGACACAGGTGTACATATATTCATGCAGGCAATACATCCATACACATAAAATAAAAATAAAATAAAATAAAAAAGAAAGATCCTCAATATAGTAAAGTAAGCTCTTCTAAAACTAAAACAAAAACAAGAACAATACTATTCAGGTAACAT
>NW_008389679.1:0-228 GCF_000622305.1 Nannospalax galili
CTTGGTTTTGTCTGCGGAAGCATAGAACAAGGCATTTTATGAGCAAGAAAATAATTAAGGCTATGATACCCAAGGGTAAATAAGTAACGATCCATGAAGTGTCAAACAAAGCTTTTAAATTCGTCCAGTTTGTCAAGGAACCCAGAGTTTATATCTAATATCTGAGCCAATGTATATTTTAGGGAGATGATCTGGTCAGTGAGCAAGGTGGAGTAGTTGAGAAACTTT
>NW_008389680.1:0-228 GCF_000622305.1 Nannospalax galili
ATCTGCACATCAGATTTGACAGGTGACACGACCATCTGCTAGTCAGAGGGGAATGTGACACGACAATATGCACGTCAGAGGGCGCAGGTGACACGATCATTTGCACGTCACAGGGGCAGGTGACACGAACTTCTGCACGTCAGAGGGGGCAAGAGACACGACCATCTTCACGGCACAGAGGGCAGATGACACGACCAGGTTCTTGTCAAAGAGGGCAGGTGACACAAC
>NW_008389681.1:0-228 GCF_000622305.1 Nannospalax galili
TCTTACAGAGGACCCGGGTTCAGCTCTCAGCACAGACATGGTAGCTAATAATCATCCAAAACTCCAGTTCCAGAGGATCTGAAGCCCTCTTCAGGTCTCTGTAGGCATTACATGCAGGCAAAACATACATAAAATATAAATAAATAAACAATTAAGTTATGGGATAAAATTTTCTAAGAAAATACCAAATTGCACCTGACAATTGCACCCTGAAAAAAAATTACTCCT
>NW_008389683.1:0-228 GCF_000622305.1 Nannospalax galili
CATTGTGATGACACCTTGTGGCATTGTGATGACACATTGGGGCTTTGTGATGTCACATTGGGGGATTGTAATGGGACTTTGAGCACGCTGTTTGCATATTGAGCATAGTGCCAACACAGTGGATTATTGTTATGACACAATGGCACATTGTGATGGCACAATGAGCCTTATGATGTCCCAATGGCACATTGTAAAGTCATATTGTAACAGTGTGATGGCACATTGGAG
>NW_008389684.1:0-228 GCF_000622305.1 Nannospalax galili
CTACAAGGAGACCCTGTCTCAAAAAGACAAATAAATAAATAAATAAATAAACCCTGCAAATATCTAATTGACTCCTTTTTAAAAACACTCTTACATACCTTGGTGTTTAATATAAGATACTGGTTCTTGCTATGCTACTTATTACAAAACATTTCAGTTCCAAATCTTTGTTTTTAAAATCCTGTGAAACATCCAGTAGCATGCATCACTTGCAATGCCTTGCTGACA
>NW_008389685.1:0-228 GCF_000622305.1 Nannospalax galili
TGTACTTATAGTTCAATAATTGATACCTGCTAATTTTGCAGTAAATTTAAAGGACTGCAATTTTATTGCTTGTTTTTAAATAAAAACTTGTATTTTGTAAATCTCCTACACTTGTACAAAATTTTAGTTTTGTGTGTAAATCTGAAATAAATAGATATCCAGCTAATTATTTGAAAATATTTATTTTTTGAGCTTAAACTTATGGAAGTAGACTTTATATCATGGGAG
>NW_008389686.1:0-228 GCF_000622305.1 Nannospalax galili
GGACCACTGTGATGAGTCACTGGAGCATTTTGATAGGATATTAAACCACTGAGATTCAAAATGAAGCACTTTAATGAGATAGGGGAGCATTTTGATGGAACAATAGGTCACTGAGATGTAACAATGGACCATGTAGTGAGAGAGGACCATTGAGATAGAACCCAAGAATATTATGAAGCAACAATGGAGCATTGTGAAAACACATGGGACCCTTGTTAGTTAACAATG
>NW_008389687.1:0-228 GCF_000622305.1 Nannospalax galili
GGTACTGGACATGGTTAGATAGAGCTGGGGTTTTCTAATTAGGTGGGATCTGAAGGAATCATGAGCAGCTAGTGAGACATTTATCCCACATGACATGCGGTACTCACAGTCTAGGCTTATTTATAATCATGGTAAGTGCCACTTTGCCTGACTTGTAATAATCTGACGATGACTCTGTACATGAAAATCTGAAGGTGTCTGTTATGTGATGAGAAGATTGGTATAGTA
>NW_008389688.1:0-228 GCF_000622305.1 Nannospalax galili
TGAACTCTTGATTCTGTCTCTTCTCCAAGGTGCAAGGGTCACAGATTCATAACACTGCTTCTGCGTTTCTCTCCTATTTTCTATGTTACCTCATCAGTCATCACTCTTGTTCAATCCTTCGTAGTCTAGCTTAAATATGCTCCTTCTTCCCCAGTTTGTTGTGTTTTCTTGTCTTTTCCCATTTCACTGAGAGCCTGGGGGCAAGATATTGGCCTGTCTTTTAGGAAG
>NW_008389689.1:0-228 GCF_000622305.1 Nannospalax galili
AAGGAACTCTAGATAGGCTGATAAGATTCAGCAGATGAAGAAGAACTGGGGAATGGCTAGGGGCACCGACAACACAGTGAACATTAACAGGGATTACAGAGTATATGGGCTCCAGTGGGAGGGGGAGTCTATGGGAGGGTGCCCTTTTGTATGTTGGTATATAGATGAATAAGATTGTTTGGGATGTTATATATGAAGTACACAGAAAAATCAACAAATACAAAAAAA
>NW_008389690.1:0-228 GCF_000622305.1 Nannospalax galili
ACAGCATAGATTTGAAGAAGAAAAAGATACTCTTGTGCTTGGATAAGAAAATTCAACATAAAAATATTAGTTCTCTCGGACAAAATTTAAAAGCATAAACAAAACTTATGGCCTTCGGAAAGTTGATATTAAAGTTTGAATAGAAAAATAAGCATGTAGGAATGCTGGGAAAATACAGAAAAAAGTTATGAATAGTAGATATGAGCAGTTATTAAAACATACTGTTAA
>NW_008389691.1:0-228 GCF_000622305.1 Nannospalax galili
GAAATAACATTTGATAATTCCTTTACATTTGTTTTTAAACTGTACCAAAATCTGTGGGGCACAAGAGACGGCTGCTCTTCCAGAGGACCCAAGTTCAGTTCCCAGGACTCACATGGTGTCTATGGGCGGGGGGTCTAAATATGAATAAGATGTATAAAATACACAAAATTGAATGTCCTTAGCTGCTGGTGCATTTCATGTTAATTAAACAAAGGAAAATCTTACACA
>NW_008389692.1:0-228 GCF_000622305.1 Nannospalax galili
AGATGGCCTTCCACCGCTGGCCCACAGATACCCCTGGGACAGGAAGCCAAGGCTTGGTCAGAGTGTGACCCATGCTCAGATCTCCTGCACCCATGTGTCTCTCAAGTCCCCATTCTCTCTGAGTGGGGCTGGTTGTGTTAACCTTGTTTAATCAGAAAAGCAGTAACTCTACCAGGGCAAAGCAAATTTGATAAACTGTCAAAGGTTATTAGTCCATTTCTAGCCCCT
>NW_008389693.1:0-228 GCF_000622305.1 Nannospalax galili
TTTTGAAAATTGCCTTTTCCTAAAAGCACTCAGTGTGATTGTCAAGCTGATAAGTTCCATATAAAATGCAGATGTAGACTGAGGCTGGAGAGACAGCTCTGCAGTCAAGAGCACTGGTTGCTCTTGCAGAGGACCTGGGTTTGATTTCCAACACTCACATGGTGGCTCGCAACTGTGTGTAACTTCAGTTCCAGTGGCTCCAACGCCCTCTTCTGGCCTCCATGGGCA
>NW_008389694.1:0-228 GCF_000622305.1 Nannospalax galili
GATACAACTGAGAAAAGAAATGGAGCTATAGCCCTTTTGGAACTCCCCATTGTAAATTGTAGCTATAATTTTTTTACTGAAAAGTCAAGAAAGTGTCATTTTCTTTCTATTCTGAGAGATGTAATAAAAAAGTGCTGAATTCGGATAAAATATTCTTGTATTGGAATAAACATATGAGAGACAGTCAACCAACATACTGGTTAACATTAACCAGGTTTAAAAATATTA
>NW_008389695.1:0-228 GCF_000622305.1 Nannospalax galili
GGTGGGCTCATACCCAGGGAGGTCGCCCTTTGAGGGCCAGCAGTCAATGATAGGTAAGAGCTTGCTAACCAAGCCAACCTGAGACAGGCATGGTCCATAATACTGAGGACCCCCTGAGGTGGGGCCAACAATACTAAGACGAAGAATCTTGGCTCCCACTAGAGCTTCACAAAAAGAAAAATGGTGGATATGTAGGAGGAAGTGCGGCCTGAACAACCTGCGCATGCA
>NW_008389696.1:0-228 GCF_000622305.1 Nannospalax galili
TACAACAGTGGTGCTCAGCTCTGAGTCATAAACCCAGCTGTCACCAGGTGCCAAGCCATCCTCCACGTTGATGTGATTTCACTCAATCTTCTACCTCTTGGAACCAGTCACCACTCTAACCTCTGCAGGGTTCACACCTGCAGTGATTGGATTGATTTTATTTTGAACAGATCATGTGTTGTCCAATCAACATAAATGGTTGCCCATAAATTAGTATCCACCTAAGTT
>NW_008389697.1:0-228 GCF_000622305.1 Nannospalax galili
GTGATTATTAAGGAAATGGTCAAAATGACTGCACAGAACTGAAGGTGTACTGTAAATCTCCAGACTCAATGGGATGATCTGACATACAAAAGAGACCATGGGGCTCAGGAGATGGCTCAGTGCTTAAGAGCACTGACTGCTCTTGCAGGAGCCCCAGGTTTGGTTCCCAGGACCAAGATGGCAGGATATCAACCATATGAAAATCTGAGTCCCAGAGGATCTGACACC
>NW_008389698.1:0-228 GCF_000622305.1 Nannospalax galili
AAGATGAATCATAGCCACATATGTGGTCTGATGACTTCATGGCATGTACCATAGATAGGAGGTAAGATCTTCACTGACTTCTAAATTGTTCCCGTTTTCTTTTCCATCTCCTGAATAGACAGATCCTCACAGAATATACATCTGTTTCTATCAAGTTTCACCAACATAAAATATGACGGTTTTGCGTAAAACAAAGACAGTAAATTTGAAAGCAGTTTGAAAAGTTGT
>NW_008389699.1:0-228 GCF_000622305.1 Nannospalax galili
ATAGGACCAGTACATCAGTATATTTATGAAAAGGGACTGAAACTACCTCCAAACAGTGGAGAACATATAGGACAGACTGGGCCCAAACCAGGGCAGTTATCCATGATGTTTGGACTGCACACCATAGGAGAAATAATCTCACCAGAACCAGCATGGTACCCTCAGGATTTGACAGTGATAACCACCTCAGTGATGACTTCTTAGGGACCACCTTGAAGAACCAGAGCT
>NW_008389700.1:0-228 GCF_000622305.1 Nannospalax galili
CAACATGTCAATTTTCATACTCCAAATAGTGACAATTTACAGAATAAAATATCATCTAAATCTGTCACTACCCAACTAACCGAGACACACGCCTTCCAATATATGTCACCACTTTCACTGATGAGGTCACAAGATGACTCTATTTCCAGGGTTGACTCGTCCCTGCCTCTTCCTGACCTGGTCTCTATACCTGATTTCCTTCCTGTTCCGGTCATCTCTAGGCCCACC
>NW_008389701.1:0-228 GCF_000622305.1 Nannospalax galili
CATCATAATGCTTCAATGTGACATGATAATCCTCAGTGTGCCATCTCAAAGAAGCAATGTTTTACCAAATTACTCCAATATGTCATCACCATGCTGAATGTGCCATCACAATGCTTAATGTCCTCACACAAAGCCCCATTGTGTCATCACAATGCTCAGTATTCCATGACAGTCCCGCAATGTGCAATCACAATGCTTCACTCTGTCATCCTAGTATCAAAATGTGCC
>NW_008389702.1:0-228 GCF_000622305.1 Nannospalax galili
AGAAAAAAAAGCCTGCTTCTTTTGAATGAAACACGAGGCAGAAATCGGAAAGGAGCATGAAAAGTCTTCTGAGATGAATGGAACAAAGTGCAACGTATCACAACCTTTTCATAAGCAGTTACAGCACTGAATACACTAGGAGAGAAGCGGGCTCAGATCTACCGGCTAGGACTCTACACAAGAAATAAAGGGAGGGCTGGTGAGACGGCTCAGCACGTGAAGTGCTTG
>NW_008389703.1:0-228 GCF_000622305.1 Nannospalax galili
AAAGGAAAGAGGCAGGGCGTGGTGGTGCACACCTTTAATCCTAGCACTCGGAGGCAGAGGCAGGTGGATCTCTGAGATCAAGGCTAGCCTGATCTGCATAGAAAGTGCCAACCAGCAAAGACTACAGGGAAAACCTGTCAATTATCTCTTTCTCTTTTGATTTTGCTTTAAAAATTTTTTTAAACTATTAATGTGTCTGTCTGTCTAGGTATCTGTCTCTGTCTGATG
>NW_008389704.1:0-226 GCF_000622305.1 Nannospalax galili
CACACACACACACACACACACACACACACACAAAGCTTATGAACAGAGTCACTTCTGCTACGACACCTCCAATGCTTTGAAGTCTAATCTCTTAGAAACGACCTCTGTTGTTATAAAGGCACTGAAATGAAAGTCCAAAAAAGCGAAGCTCCAATAATCAAATCATTGCACCTATTTTTCTTGCTCAGAAGCAAAACGCATTTCTCCATATGCATATTTTTGAAAG
>NW_008389705.1:0-228 GCF_000622305.1 Nannospalax galili
CCCCTGCCTCTCACTTTGCTGTATCACAGTTCCACGAGGACCTCTGTGTGGGTCTGCGTCCAGTGCTTTCATTCTGAAGACGGCCTGTGCTTTGCACTGTCTCCAATGGATGAATCCTGATGGAGGAGACCTTGATGCCAAGTCCGTGGCTATCATGAAAAGTAGACAGAAACATCAGGGGAAAGCTCTCTGGCACCCATGAGTACACGTCTCTCAGGCACCAGTCAA
>NW_008389706.1:0-228 GCF_000622305.1 Nannospalax galili
GACACGACTATCTGCATGTCAGAGGGGGCAGGAGACACGACCATGTGCGCGTCAGAGGGGTCCTGTGACTCGACCACCTTCCCGTCAGAGGGTCAGGAGAAATGACCATCTGCCCATCAAAGGGGGCATGTGACATGACCATCTTTATCACAGAGAGGGCAGCTGATACGACAATGTGCATGTCAAAGGGGGCAGGTGACACGACCATGTGCACATCAGAGGGGCAGG
>NW_008389707.1:0-228 GCF_000622305.1 Nannospalax galili
GACATGAAGCTGGATGATGAAGTCAAAAGCGTGAAAAAATGAATGGATTGCAGCTCGTGCGATAAATCGAAAGACAGTAGGAACCAGCCTCGGGGACTAAGTGGAAATTTTAGACCAAAACGTTTGAGCTCATGCAATTGACGAAAATCACAAAGAGTGAAGGAAAATCATTGGGGGCTTTTAGAATTCCCTTCCAGCATCAGACCAGGTTTTCATTCTTGTCAGAGG
>NW_008389708.1:0-228 GCF_000622305.1 Nannospalax galili
GGCAGGTGACACGACCATCTGCAGGTAAGAGGGTGTAGGTGACATGACCATCTGCACGTCAGAGTGGGCACATGACACGACGATCAGCATGTCTGAGAGGGCAGGTGATACAACCATGTGCACATCCTAGGGGGCTGGTGACACAGCCATGTGCATGTCAGAGGGGGCAGGAGACACGACAATGTGCACGTTAGAGGTGGCAGGTGACACAACCATCGGCTCGTCAGA
>NW_008389709.1:0-228 GCF_000622305.1 Nannospalax galili
AGATCTACTGCTGAAAATTTGTCCAAAGCCAGTGGCCTCATTTAGGTCATATGCAGCTTGTTATAAATGCAAAGGCGCACTCTGCTATTTATACTTGATGGTTTTATCTACATTAACAAGACACCAGGTTAGTCACATAAGATTGTTGTACCTCATCCACCACTGGACCCCAAAGAGATCACTGAGGACCCAACACACCAAAATGCAAAAGCAAAGGTTTATGGTTTA
>NW_008389710.1:0-228 GCF_000622305.1 Nannospalax galili
CAAATTGGAAGTAAGCCAAATATTTCCTTTTGAGATGAAGGAGCATGCTGATGTAAAGCTTTCATTTTGTGCTTTCTGCAAAGGCTCTTGAGGCTATCAAGAGGCAGCCTTGGAGCAAGAGTTGGCTGTTCTACTTGGCATCATCGTAAACAATAAGATGTGTACTCGGCACTTGTAAAAGTACATTTTGGGTGTAAATGATTAACTGGGAATTTATAAAGATGTAGT
>NW_008389711.1:0-228 GCF_000622305.1 Nannospalax galili
TTTTTAAAAATAGAATAAACAATAGAGATAATAAATGAAATTCAAAAGCAAGTGCCAGTAATGGATTTAGAAGTCAGGAGACAGCACTGGAAACACAGTGTTCAGATCAGTCTGCTTTAGGCTTTGTGCTGTGAAGTTACCAAAGTGAAGTCCCTAAATTATCAAGGAAGCCTTGCCTCAGATCTGCACACACCTGGTGGGACGTTGCTCTGAGACCTACAGATGGGG
>NW_008389712.1:0-228 GCF_000622305.1 Nannospalax galili
TGACTTCATAATGTTCCATTGTGACATCACAATGTTCCATTGTGATTTCAACTTTCACCAATGTGACATGAAAATGCTACAGTGTGCGAACACTACCACGACCTCATGTGTCATTATATTGCTCGAATGTGACATCACAATTTTACAATATGACTTCGCAATGCTCCAGTGTGACAAAACAATGCTCCAATGTGCCAACACTATGGCCCCATGTGCCATCACAATGCT
>NW_008389713.1:0-228 GCF_000622305.1 Nannospalax galili
ATGAGAGTGCTGAGTGCTGGGTATGGATACTCACAGCACACATGGCCGGAAAACAGCTTTCATGAGTCACACGTGAACTTAGGGGCATTGTACTGCTGTTGTTAGTAAAAGGAAGAACTGCCAGTTTTCCCATTTATATGCTCCATATTTTTTCGTATAATAAAATGCATACAATATTTCAGTACATCAGACGCATGAGCACATACAGGCAGAGGCAGAGATGTGGAG
>NW_008389714.1:0-228 GCF_000622305.1 Nannospalax galili
GCATGTATGTGAATGCACCCATGTCGTGCAATGCCTGCGGAGGTCAAAAGAGGGCTTCGGATTCCCTTGGAACTGGAGTTGAGGACGGTTCAGAACTGCCACATGAGTGCTGGACTCAAACCCGGGTCCTCTGCAGTGCTCTTAACCAATGAACCATCTCTCCAGCCCCCCAAAATTATTTTTGATCAGTAATATACTGATGATTGTTACTACTAGTTCATATAAAAT
>NW_008389715.1:0-228 GCF_000622305.1 Nannospalax galili
TTTTTTTTTTTTAAAAAGAAGCAAGGATCAGAAGAGGTTAATAAAAGTTAGTAGTATTTATGGATAACATGATTATATATGTAAAATAAATCCACAAGAACCTACAGAAGGGCTGGTGAGGTGGCTCAGTAGGTAAAGGTGCTTGCTGCCAATTCTTATGACCTGAGTTCAATACCCATGACTCACAAGGTGGAAGGGGAGTGTTAGATAAAAAGGTGGCAGGGGTCG
>NW_008389716.1:0-228 GCF_000622305.1 Nannospalax galili
CTCTCTCTCTCTCTCTCGACCCAAAAGAAGCCACCATGAGAGGTGATAGGAGAGATCACATGTGTCAGTGGTGTGATATTATAGTGATTTAATTGTGATTTTAATATTAATCATAACTAAGTTACAATGACTAATGTGTTGGATCAAGTATGGAACTATGTGGTTGTATATCTGTTTAAAATTTTTTCTTCAAATATCTCTAATACTAATTCTAGGTTTAAGTGTCCC
>NW_008389717.1:0-228 GCF_000622305.1 Nannospalax galili
TGACTTTATAAATTCATAGAAGAGACAAAATTTCCATGAATACACCAGAGGCTGCTAATTATTTTATAGTAGTCATAATAAAACCTGCTAGCATAAAGCTGGGGTATATTTTGTGGTAAATTTATTTTAATTTTATGATTAAACATAATATATAGTCATCTATACCTAGAGATCTATTCTGAGAAAATAAATTTTTTTAAACTTTAAAATTTTTTTTATTTATTATTT
>NW_008389718.1:0-228 GCF_000622305.1 Nannospalax galili
ATTGTAATGACACAATGGAACATTGTGATTGCACAATGAGCATTGTGATTGTACAATGGAATATTGTAGAGTCATATCACAACATTGTAATGACACATTGGAGCAATATATTAGCATATGGGGCCATAGTGTCAACACATTCCAGCTTTGTGATGTCACATTCGAGCATAGTGATGACACATTGGGGGGTTGTGATGGCACATGTGGCCATAGTGTTGGCACATTGGA
>NW_008389719.1:0-228 GCF_000622305.1 Nannospalax galili
TTTAGAAGAAGCATTTCATTACAGCTTTAACATACTCAATAACAGATTCCAATTATTTTTGTTGAACTATTATACCCATAGCTAATCTATTATTGCATATAATAAATTAATGTCATTCCACAATAAATACAGGAGAGAATTTTGTTTTCATCAATATAATGAAAACAAAAATAAAATCTCTCACACTAATAGAAGAATATTCCTCAGCTGTTGTGTTATTTCCAAGAA
>NW_008389720.1:0-228 GCF_000622305.1 Nannospalax galili
CAAATGTGCCATCACATTTTAATAATATGTCTTCGCAAAGTTCCCTTGTGCCATCAGAATGCACCTATATGCCATCACAATGCTCATCGTTCCTACATGATACGCAATTGTGTCATTAGCATGATCCACTGTGTCGTCTTCATGCTTAATATGCAAACACGGTACTCAGTGTCCCCACACAATCTGCATATTTGACCACACAATTCTCCATAGTACCATCACAATGTT
>NW_008389721.1:0-228 GCF_000622305.1 Nannospalax galili
CTATCACTCCAGCTCTCACCTCTCTTAAATTCTTTTTTTTTTTTTCTTTGCCCAGGTAGGCTTCAGACTCCCAATCCTCACCTCAGCCTCCTGAGTAGATGGGATTGCAGGTGTCCATCACCAGACCTGTTTGGTGACCAGTATGTTGTTAAAATGAAATTGCAGGTAGTCAAAAAAAATGTTTTACAAAGAGTATTTTTTTAAGATGAAAAGGAGGTCATTATGGAT
>NW_008389722.1:0-228 GCF_000622305.1 Nannospalax galili
AAGGATTCTTTGTTAAGTGTGTTAATTTACTTTGGCTTCATATGGTAATTTTTGGAAGTTAAATGTCCAGGATTTAAGACAAGTTTAACATTTACCACTTTATCTGGCAGTCTATGACATAGATGCATTCTGAACTTATTTTCATAATATTGAACCTCTGGAGAATTGTTATGCCTCTTTCCCCTTGTAACTCTGCTTAAAATAGGTTTTATATGTTTTTGTTTTAGA
>NW_008389723.1:0-228 GCF_000622305.1 Nannospalax galili
CTCTGGATTGCAGATGTTCCCTGAGGCCTGAACTGACACAGCGGACGTGCGTCTGCAGGATGGAGGAGGACTCCCGAGGCCGCGGTGAGGCTGGACCCGAGCACTGTTCCAGGAGGGGTGGCAAGGGCCATGCTCTGGGATTCCGTGATGAAGTTTGACACCGCAGTCTATAAACTCAACCCTGTGCTACCTCCAAACAAGACAAAATGATGTGTTGAGTCACAGTGG
>NW_008389724.1:0-228 GCF_000622305.1 Nannospalax galili
TGAGACAGGGTCTCCCCTGTAGCCCCAGCTTGCCTGAACTAGCTATGTAGAGCAGGATGGCCTTGAACTCACAGAGATCCGACTGCCTCTATCTCCCAAGTGCTGGGATTAATTTATATCTTTTCTTTGCCTGCTGTTTATTTTTGAATACAATTATTTATGCACAGCTTGATTCTAGCCTGCTTTTGTATTTACACTTTGGTGGGTGTATCAGGACAGTGTGTAGTC
>NW_008389725.1:0-228 GCF_000622305.1 Nannospalax galili
GGTGCTTGTGTGGAATATTTGGTAGATGTCTGTTAGGTCCA
This sequence comes from Nannospalax galili, assembly GCF_000622305.1. Taxonomy (NCBI): domain Eukaryota; kingdom Metazoa; phylum Chordata; class Mammalia; order Rodentia; family Spalacidae; genus Nannospalax; species Nannospalax galili. Next base: position 42 of record NW_008389725.1, read on the forward strand.
TTTGATGTATATATCATTTAATTCAGATGTCTCTGTGTTTATTCTTTATTTGGTTGACCTGCCTAATGGAGACAGTGGGGTATTGAAGTCCCCTACTCTTACTGTGTTGGGGTTAATCTGTGTCTTAAAGACCTGAAGTACTGTTTTTATGAAATTGGGTGCACCAGAGTTTGGTGCATCTATGTTC
>NW_008389726.1:0-228 GCF_000622305.1 Nannospalax galili
CAACTGTGAACCTAGACTTTAATACAGCTTGTTAGAGATTTCATATTCAAATAATAACGTGTAATAGCTTCTTTAACCATTTCATAATCTCATAAGGTAAGAATATTTACTCCTCCCTACAGCTGTTTCAGTGTTTAGAAAGGTAAAAACAGCTAGGACTTGAACTTGTAATTCTATGTGACTTGTGTGATTCTGAACATAGATATGGTTTGGCTTACAATTTTTTTT
>NW_008389727.1:0-228 GCF_000622305.1 Nannospalax galili
ATGCGTAAGCCAATAACTAACACGGTATTTACTTATTAATTAATATTTTTTCTAGTATTTCCTGGTTGTTGTTTGGGCCACTTTTAAGCTTAGAGAAAAAGATATAACTACAGGTGAATTCTGGAAAGAAATTAGCACAGTGGGGGTTTTGTTTCCCTCTGTCTAACAAGGACCTGAGCTGGTGGAAGTGGACTCAACTGAGTAGCCCAGACAATGAAATCACTTCCT
>NW_008389728.1:0-228 GCF_000622305.1 Nannospalax galili
TCTATTGTGACATCACGATGCTTCAGTATACATCACAATGCTCCACTGTGACATGACAGTGCACAGTGTGCCATCACAGTGCCCCAGTTTGTCATCACAATGGTGAATGTTTCATCACTCTCCTCTACTCTGTCATCATAATGTTCACATGTGCCATCCCACTGCTCAGTGTCCCAAAACAGTGCATCAATGTGTCATCACAATGCCCCTTCCTGACATCACAATGAC
>NW_008389729.1:0-228 GCF_000622305.1 Nannospalax galili
GACAATCTGCACGTCAGAGGGGGCAGGTGACACAACCATCTGCACGTGAGAAGGGGTAGGTGACACGACCTTGTGCACGTCAGAGGTTGCAGGTAAAACGACCATCTGCATGCCAGAGGTAGAGGTGAAACGACCCACTTCTCCTCAGAGGGGGCAGGTGACACGAACATATTTATCGCAGACAGGGCAGGTGACACGACCATGTGCCCGTCAAAGAGGGCAGGTGAC
>NW_008389730.1:0-228 GCF_000622305.1 Nannospalax galili
GGAGACAGCATCTCAAAACAGGAACAAAAACAAAATAAAACCAGGACTCCTACATATGTTGTTCAGAAAAAGAAGGAACGAAATGAACTACACTTTGGTTGAAAAGTGATAGGAAATGTTTGGATTAAAACTAATTCCCAAGTTTTCATTCATTCCTTCAAGACAACACATAGAGGACTGGAGCTGTATTTCAGTGAGGAAAGTACTTGGCACACAACCACGCAAGTC
>NW_008389731.1:0-228 GCF_000622305.1 Nannospalax galili
AAATATTAAAATATTTTTAATTATTCTTGAGAATTTCACACATGTACACAACGAAAAATGATCATAGCCACCCTTATTTTCCTCCTCCAAACCCTGTATTCCCGCAACCCATCTCCCTTCCAATTTCATCTTGCCCACCTTCTCCTCCTCCTCCTCCTCCTCCTCCTCCTCATCTTTCTCCTCATCCTCTTCTTCCTCCTTGTCTTCCTCCTCCTCCTGCTCCTCTTC
>NW_008389732.1:0-228 GCF_000622305.1 Nannospalax galili
AGAGAAAGTCCTCAAAACAAAAAGAGAGAGAGAAAAGAAAGAAACACAAACGGCTAATACATTACATACTTGAAAAGGTGTGGAACATCATTAGCCATGCAGTGATGCAAATGAAACCACTTGAGATTCTGCTCAGTGGTCAGAGTGGCTATCATCAAGAAAACAAATGATATGGGAGACCTTACACACTGCTGGTGGGTGGGAATGCAAACTTGTGCAGCCATCATG
>NW_008389733.1:0-228 GCF_000622305.1 Nannospalax galili
TTACAGTTAGTTTTAAAGGTTTCATCTATTACAGCAGGCTGAATTCTCAGAAGCCAAAAAGAGTGTTTTAATTATATTTGAGGTCAGGTTTTGGCATCAAATGAAGCAGAACAATACACAATGAATGTTTCAAAATTAAGTTTAAAATCATAGAAGTATACCAGCTTAATAAACATGTTTTTTTTATTTAAACATTTAAACAGTTTAGATTACTTTTTAGTCCTCCTT
>NW_008389734.1:0-228 GCF_000622305.1 Nannospalax galili
GCCCAGGAGGCTGAAAGCCCAGGCTCCTCTCACCGGCCCTCCCCAGTGAGCGCAGAGATACATTGTATTCATCATTTTGTCTGAAGACGATTGCATAGAATTTGCATTGCAGGGTGGGCCGGCGTTGTTGTTACCCATGTCCTCTGCAATTCCCACACAGAGAAGTCGTTCAATCATTACAACTGTATTCAGAGAGAGAAATGGCCGAAAGTAACGTGCCTTTGAAGA
>NW_008389735.1:0-228 GCF_000622305.1 Nannospalax galili
TGTGTGTGTGTATATATAAGCTTTATTAAACATATCTGTATATACTAGAAACAATAGCATTTTAAACAGAGTTGATGGTTATAGACCCTGTAATCCTAGCACTTGGAGGGCTGAGGTAGGAGAATTACAAGTTCCAGAGCTGCCTGGAATATAAAATGAGACCCTATCTCAAAATAAGAAAATAAAATAATTATGCTCTAATATTTGGAGTATCATGTTCAAGATTCC
>NW_008389736.1:0-228 GCF_000622305.1 Nannospalax galili
GGGCGTGGTGGTGCACGGCTGTAGTCCCAGGACTTGGGAGGCAGAGGCAGGCAGATCACTGTAAGTTCAAGGCCAGGCTGCTCTACATAGTGAGTTCCAGGACAGCTGGGGCTTACAGGGAGACATTGCTTCAAAAAGACCAAAAAGAAAAAGATATAGATAGATGATAGAGAGACAGATTTAGATAGACAGATAAATAGATAGATAGATTTAGACAGATCAATAGAT
>NW_008389737.1:0-228 GCF_000622305.1 Nannospalax galili
GGAGACAGCATCTCAAAACAGGAACAAAAACAAAATAAAACCAGGACTCCTGCATATGTTGTTCAGAAAAAGAAGGAAGGAAATGAATTATACCTTGGTTGCAAAGTGATAGGAAATGTTTGGATTTAAACTAATTCCCAAATTTTCATTCATTCCTTTAAGACAACACATAGAGGGCTGGAGCTGTATTTCAGTGAGGGAAGTACTTGGCACACAACCACGCAAGTC
>NW_008389738.1:0-228 GCF_000622305.1 Nannospalax galili
ATACTATTCTTAATTCACTTGTTTTTTTATAAAGAAGAAATTAAAAGACAAAAAAATATTTATCAGTTCTACCAAGGAATATGTTACCACCGGTTTTAATTCCATAGCACCTCAGTGCAGAAATAAGAAGCTAGTTAGTCTAGTACCCAGGACTATTACTGTGCAATGAACTGACACAGGCTTAGAGTTCTTGCTTAGGGGAAGCTCATGAACTCATTTTCCAGGTGA
>NW_008389739.1:0-228 GCF_000622305.1 Nannospalax galili
ACAAAGCTCCAATATGTCAGCACAATGCTCCATTGTCACATCACAATGCTCCAATATGCCAACACTATGGCCCAACGTGCCATAATGTTGCTCCAATGTGCCATCACAATGTTACTATATGACATCACAATGTTCCAATGTGCCATCACAATCCTCAATTTGCCATCATAATGGTCTATTGTGTCATTACAATGATCCATTGTGCCATCACCATGCTCAATATGCAAA
>NW_008389740.1:0-228 GCF_000622305.1 Nannospalax galili
ACAATCCAGCATATTATTGGTAGAATTGGAATGTGTTATGGGAAATTAACCCTTTTGGATTTCAGTTTGCCTAATGAAAAATAGCTGTAATTCACAGTGGCATCATTGAGTTGAAGCCTGGATTCAAGAACAGGGTCTCTGGGCTAAAGAGATGGCTCAGTGGTTAAGTGCACTGACTGCTCTTGCAGAGGACCGGAGTTCAGTTCCCAGCACCCATGTGGCAGATAA
>NW_008389741.1:0-228 GCF_000622305.1 Nannospalax galili
TTTTTCTCCAATGTCCCATCACAATATTACAATATGACTTCACAATGTCCCGTTGTGCCATCACAATGCACCAATGTGTCATTAAAATGACCCATTGTGTCATCACCATGCTCAATATGTAAACACGATGCTCAGTGTTCCCTCACAATCGCAAAACGACATCACAATGCTACAACATGAAATGACAATACTACAATTTGACATCACATTGCTCCAAGGTTACATCAC
>NW_008389742.1:0-228 GCF_000622305.1 Nannospalax galili
CTATATTATGCATATCAGTGTATTTGAGGAGGAATGGAAGGAAAGAGAAAATGAATGTGAGTATATACATATAACAAGACAGATGACAGGATTGGAAAGAGAGAGATAAGTGGGGAGGATGGGAGGTTTTAAGAAATTATATCAGTTTCTATAGAGACTGCAGAATAGGCCAAGGAACAGTTCCTCACACTTGTATTTTCAGCACTTAGGAGGCAGAAATAGATAACT
>NW_008389743.1:0-228 GCF_000622305.1 Nannospalax galili
AATTTCAAATATCTTGTATTTGTATCTTTTATTCCTTAGTGTTTTCTGAGATTAGAATAGACTCTCAGGTATAAATGAGAAGACCAGCAGGACAATAAGCTGAAGTGTGTCCTAGTTCATTAGAGAGACAACTGTTTTGAATTTTAACTGATCATTTTGTCAAAAAGAATGGAGCTAACAAGCAAGCCTGAATCTTGTCCATCTTCACTGAGAATTTAACTGACTCTT
>NW_008389744.1:0-228 GCF_000622305.1 Nannospalax galili
CTCCCTGGTGTTGGGATAATAGACATGTGCCACTGCACCTAGCTTTATATGTGGGTTCTGGGAATCCAAACTCAGATCCTCATGCTTGTACAACAAGCACTTTACTGACCCAGTCATGCCCCCAACCTCCTAGAGTTACCACTTTTAAATAAAAAGTTACAATCAAATATCTGTCCTGTGTTCCTTTTTCTAGGGCTTTTGACTGATCCTGCCAAGAATTGATGGCAT
>NW_008389745.1:0-228 GCF_000622305.1 Nannospalax galili
AATATTAGAAGGACCAAAAGGATAAAAGTACAGTGAAATAGAAGAAAGATAAACTTAGGAAGAGGTATAGACCTATGGCCCAGAAAATGAAGAGGTCTAAAGAACAAACTGTTTCATTTATTTCTTGTCTGTATAAATGGAAATTAGAGAGGTTTTGCAGATAGAAATAAAGCAACACACTCTCCCAAAGAGATACGTTCTTGCTGCAATGTTCCCATTGAATAATCC
>NW_008389746.1:0-228 GCF_000622305.1 Nannospalax galili
ATAAGTTAACCAGGCTCCAGTGGACAGAGGACATTAGGAGACACAAATGAGACTCTAGACACACACACACACACATGTGTGTGTGCGTGCGTCATGGAATACATTAATTTTGTTTGTGGTTAATAAGGAGAAGTGTAGTTAGGGGATGGGATATAAATATCATAAAATTATATTGTGTGTAAATTGCAAAAATTCAATCAAACAGTTTCATAGAAAATTAGAAAATTT
>NW_008389747.1:0-228 GCF_000622305.1 Nannospalax galili
AGTAACTGGCATCACATAGTGAGTAAGCATCCTGATAAGAAGGATATGTAAGGACTGTAAGCCTATCCAAGCATTCATAAGTTTTAAAATATTTTATTTCTATTTTATGTGTATGAGTGTATCGCCCACATGTATGTGAGTGCACCCTTGTCATGCAATGCCATGGTCAGAAGAGGACTTCGGATTCCCCTGGAACTGGAGTTAATGACAGTTCGTAGCCGCCATGTG
>NW_008389748.1:0-228 GCF_000622305.1 Nannospalax galili
GGCCACCTCAGCCTTTCACACCTAGGGTCTCACAAGAGACCACACCAAGTCTGGGCAGGACCGGCGTCATCTTTCCACTCCCTGGCTCCATATCCTCTGCCAAGAGTGACCACTGGGGCTGGGGACGCTGGGGGCAAGGGGAGAGCCGTGGTGAGCCCTGGGAGCTGCATCTGTCTCCACTGGCTATGGTGCCCTGGGGACACACCAACTGTCTTCCCTGTGGCCCTG
>NW_008389749.1:0-228 GCF_000622305.1 Nannospalax galili
GGGGGGTTGTTTGGTGAATTTTTTGCAATTTTTGTACAAGATATCTTGATGATGTTTAGATCCTCTTGCTCTCTGGGTCTACCCCCACTGCCCCCTCCTCCAATTTGATGTATTCTCATATGTATAATACAGTCTATAGAGTTGGATTTGTGTCCCCAAATGTCCTTTGTGTAGGTCCCATTCACTGGACCCACCAAGACACTGTAAGACACTGTTTTTCCTCCTCCT
>NW_008389750.1:0-228 GCF_000622305.1 Nannospalax galili
ATCCAAGCATTAAAACCCAGAAAAACAATTCTTTCATTTAGCTAAAAGGTTGAACTACTGATTCAGTTGTATCACACACAATGCAGAAGGGAGAAACAGGGAAGTAACAGGAGCCAACAAGGTCAGCAGGGTGCCAGCCCCTAACGATAAACTGGCTGTGGTAGTACACATCTGTAATCCCAGAGGCTAGAGGATCAGAAGTCCAAGGTCATCCTCAGCTATGTAGTG
>NW_008389751.1:0-228 GCF_000622305.1 Nannospalax galili
CTGTTTCTCTTACCTCTAGGTGTAGAGGAACTGTGTCCCTGAGACCAGAGTATTCCCCACCCCCCTTTGCATACCAATTTTCGAATCTTTTCCGACAAAATCGTATCCCAAATATTTTAGCGAAAAGTTCCTAAAAGCAGGTGCCTGACTGGTGATCTAACATTTTCAGGAACTAGGTTTTGTCTCAAAAGTAGGGTAGGGCTGCAGTGCAAACTCTGAATAGGTAAT
>NW_008389752.1:0-228 GCF_000622305.1 Nannospalax galili
CCTTTCTGGGGCAGGAAAAAGGTGGTTGGTAGATGGATTTGATGATTAAAGTCAAGTACATGTTTAGAATGAGGAAGAAACATTCTAAAATGTTCTTGCAATATAGAATTTGGCATAAAACAACAGAAACTCAAAATAGAAAGGCTCAAATAGCAAAACCACAAAGAATCCACTGATTAATATAACTATGGAAGATTCAAAAGCTACTTTGTTTGCTGTATCAAAGAT
>NW_008389753.1:0-228 GCF_000622305.1 Nannospalax galili
CTCCCAGGTGTATGTTCTCTGTGCCTGACCAGATGTGCAACCCTGCAGTAGACTCCATCTGTTGCAAAAAGAAGTTTCTTTGATGTGTTCTATGGCATGTTATCTGCTCTAAGAGAGGTCTCTTCTGTCACTGCATTCCCTTCCAAGCAGCTCCTAAGTATACATACAGGTTAATGCTCAGACACTCTATGTGCATTTCTCATAGGGTTTCTAGGGCATTGCTTTTCC
>NW_008389754.1:0-228 GCF_000622305.1 Nannospalax galili
GTGATTAACAGAGAAACTCACAACTGGCCAATGTGCAGAGAACAAGAGTCTGCAGAGTGCTTATCCCTGAGTAGGATACCTGGATCAAAATTCTGTCTCCCAAGTCTCAGGGAGCATTGTAGTAGCAGCTGTGGAACGATTGTAACAGCCAGAGGGGGTGGAGGACCACAAGGAAACAGTTCCAAACAGCTGGTCAGTTACTCATATGAACTCACAGCAATGGTGACA
>NW_008389755.1:0-228 GCF_000622305.1 Nannospalax galili
CATCAGAGGGCGCAAGTGATACCACCATCTGCCCGTCATTGGGGACACGTGACACCACCACCTGCAAGTCAGAGGTGGCAAGAGACACGACCATCTGCTGGTCAGAAGGTTCAGATGACACGACCATCTGTTCGTCATTGGGGGCAGTTAACATGACTATCTTTATGGCAGAGAGGGCAGGTGACACTACCAATTTCACGTCAGAGGGGCCAGGTGACACGACCATCT
>NW_008389756.1:0-228 GCF_000622305.1 Nannospalax galili
CAAAAGATAAATAAACCCTTACTGGCAACTTCTAAATAGCCAAATTAATTTTATTTATACCTTTAACTAAAAATACTTTCTAATAGCATTTTTTTTTTCTTAAGTAGATTATAGGAATCATTAAAAAAATAACTGACTTCTGCCAGGCATGGTGGAACACACCTTTAATCCCAGTAGTTGGGAGGCAGAGGCAAGCAGATCTCTGTGAGTTCAAGGCCAGCCTGGTCT
>NW_008389757.1:0-228 GCF_000622305.1 Nannospalax galili
GAGAAACTTTTGAGAGGTGTTGCTGACTTGCTATTACTCTGAAGTGGGGAAGTCCTAGTGAGAGCAAGACAGGGTGAAGGAATCAGAAAAATAACAATGAGAGGTGTAAACTGCATTTGTTTTTCTGATTTAGCACAGAAGTAGGAAGGAGAACCATCCCTGTAGGACGTGAGCGAGCTCTGGTGATGGAACATTTGGATAACCAACAGCAGGAGTTGTAAGGAGGTG
>NW_008389758.1:0-228 GCF_000622305.1 Nannospalax galili
AAAAAAAAATACACACATAAAATAAAAATACATAGATGCTCTGGGTTAGAAATATTTAAGTTCAGGTGGAGGTCAGGTGTGCTGGATGTCAGTTGGCGACTTGATATGCCTGGGAAGAAGGAACCTCAATTGCGGAATTACCTTTATCAGATGGTCCTCTGCCTGTGTCTATGGGGCATTTCTTGATTGTTGAGTGATGTGGGAGGGTCTAGCTCACTGTAAGTGATG
>NW_008389759.1:0-228 GCF_000622305.1 Nannospalax galili
GGTCAAAATGGCAGGCACGGGCCCATTGTGAGCGCCAAGGAGATGGCAAGCGCTGTCTTAATAACCAGAGAGGTCGGGACTGCAGAGTGGTCTGGCTGGTCCGCGCTATCAGGAAGGCGCGTGCAGTCTGGATGGTGGACATGGTCTGCAAGCCTGGAGCGACCAGAAGTGAGCCCAGACAAACCGATGGAGGGCGCTGTAGGGATGGTGGGAGTGGTCCGGAAGGTG
>NW_008389760.1:0-228 GCF_000622305.1 Nannospalax galili
ATGACTTCACAACAACTATCCAATGTGCCACACCAATGCTTATTTTGGAATAACAATGCATCTCTGTGTCTTTACAATGATCCATTGTTATGTCATCATGCTCAATATGAAAACCCGATGCTCGATGCCCTGTCCCAATCCCCCAATGTGATAACACAATGCTCCAATGAGTCATGACAATGTGCCAACATTAAGACCCCATATGCCATTATATTGCTCCAATGTGCC
>NW_008389761.1:0-228 GCF_000622305.1 Nannospalax galili
TTTATTATTTATTTAGTAATTATTATTGGGTGAGTGTGTATAATTTATTGTATGGGTGTGCATGGCACATATGGAGACTAGAGGATCACTTTGTGGAGTTGGTCCTTTCTTTTCACCCTTACAAGTATTCTTCAGATTGAATGTAGGTCATCAGGCTTTCCTCACAAATGTCTTTTACACACTGAGCCATCTCACTGGCCCCTTGATAAAGACTTTGAGCAATATCAT
>NW_008389762.1:0-228 GCF_000622305.1 Nannospalax galili
CTAAGGCTCATGGAACATAGCGGAATAAGGGGTAGAGAGAGGGTTAATGCATCCCTCATCTCTCATCAGTGAGGCTTCCATGTACATCAGAGTGCAATAAACACGAATGGCCAAGTTTTGGAGACTAAGACTGTAGCGTGTAGGATGGGACTCCTATATGGAACCCCAACCCCCAAAGCTCAGGGACCATTGCAGAAGAGGAGGTAGAAAGATTGTAAGAGCCAGGGC
>NW_008389763.1:0-228 GCF_000622305.1 Nannospalax galili
TAGATTGGGGAGAATTTGTGATGAATTTGATAACTTAAAAGATTACAGTATGTGAAATCGGGGTAGATATTTTTAAGAAGAGTACCATAAAAATTATGATTTTGTAAAAATGTCACTAAGCAAGATTTTAATAAAAAATGTTTTTCCCTTCATTTCAGGATCTGTTGCAAATTCCACTTATCACAGACAACCCTTGCATAATGTGTGTATGCTTGGTAAGTGTGCAGA
>NW_008389764.1:0-228 GCF_000622305.1 Nannospalax galili
AAAAAAAAAAAAAGAACCAGTAATAACATTTGGGGAAGTGTAGACACAGGAAGATCCCTGGGATCACTGGTCAACCAACCTAACCTAACAGGTAAGCTACAGGCCAGCGAAAAACACCCTTTAAAAAAAAATGATAATAATGACAATGTGGAAAGCGATAGAGGCTGACACCTTGTGTCAACATCTGGTCTCCACACATACACTTGTATACAAAACATCTCTAGAGAC
>NW_008389765.1:0-228 GCF_000622305.1 Nannospalax galili
AGAAATAGTTCACTCAACAATTCCTCGTGTCATGTTGGTAACTCTGAGAGATTTATTTTTCTTTTTAATATTTTTTTTTAATTTTACACACCTTGGGCCTAGGCCCCCTCCTGCTCTGTCTACCTCAAACCTCCAGACTAGCTTCATAAGCCAGATCTTCCCACTGGGCCTTCATCCCCCTGTTCTGGGATGAACTCCATTCACCTTGCTTCAAGGCTCATTTCTATT
>NW_008389766.1:0-228 GCF_000622305.1 Nannospalax galili
CCCAAACACATCCTTTTGTCTGGAATTCGCTCCTGTAGTAGCTAATGCACTGCAACAGTACAGGGGTTAATTGCTTCATGAAGGCAGTGCGCTGCCTAGCAACCTCTTCACCTCTTCAAATTCCATCCATGAATGATGATGCAATGACAATTGAATTTCAGGAAGGTTTTGGAGGGAACATTAAGAAAGGAGTGAAATATCTACTGAATGACCTCTAGCCCATCAGGA
>NW_008389767.1:0-228 GCF_000622305.1 Nannospalax galili
TCATCACACAGTTCCGTGTGCCATCACAATGCCCCAAAGTGTCATCAAAATCCTCCAATGTAACAGCACAATGCTAAATTGTGCTATTACAATGTTTCATGTGACATCACAATGCTCCAGTGTGCCACCAAAATGCTCCGAAATGTCATTAGAATGCTCAATGTGCCAACAAAATGGTCCAATCTGTCATATCAATGCTACAATGTGATGTCACAATCCTCATTGTGC
>NW_008389768.1:0-228 GCF_000622305.1 Nannospalax galili
TCAGTGCTCTTTACTGCTGAGCCATCTCTCCAGCCCCAGCCTTCAGCTTTTACAAAACCTGTCTACTTGACATTGAAATATTTGCCATGCCTGTGACTTTTCTGATAAACAAAGCCTTTCTTCAAAAGAGATAAATTAGTTGAAGTTCTTGGACACTAGTTTTATTATTAAAACCCATTATCAGGTTGGGCAAGGTGGCACAAGCCCAGCATTCAGGAGGCTGAGACA
>NW_008389769.1:0-228 GCF_000622305.1 Nannospalax galili
GATAGCTGTTGGAGTAGTTAGAATCAGTGTCAGTTCCCTCTCTAAGGCTTCACCATGTGGAGGCAGGATCTGGTGGCTCTCAGGCAGTCCCCTGGGTTCTCAGCCCCTCTGCTAGAGGAAGGCCAGAAAGAGGCCAGAACTCTGCACTCTCTGGCGGTATGCTGAGATCTGATGGAAGTCTGAACCCACCCTTTCAGGCTGTCTGCTAGGATCTCAGCCTTAGCCTAC
>NW_008389770.1:0-228 GCF_000622305.1 Nannospalax galili
TCTAAATACCATCAAATTATATTGTATGAAAATCACAAAAATTCAATAAAATTTTATTAAAAATACCAAAAACAAAAAACTTAAAACTTATGAAGTATCTATTTCTGGAATCTTTCCAGATCTTTTACTCAGGTCAAAGTTTACCATGGGGCAGAAGCTGCAGAAAATAAAACCTCAGGTAAAGGGAGACTACTCTGTTAAAAAAGGAGTGACATATATGTGAGTGTG
>NW_008389771.1:0-228 GCF_000622305.1 Nannospalax galili
AAAAAATGGCTTAGGGTCTAAAAAGCATGTTTGAAATAAACATAGGCAACCCTGGTCTCCATCACCCTGGGATCTAGCTCTGGAAGACTCTCAAGCCTTCCATTCTGGAACTGGGGACAAAGTCAGGGTGTCACATAGGTTGACAAGTGCTCTACCACTGTCCCACCCCAGCCCTCTTCTGTTTCATTTTTAAACAGACACCCTGGTGGACTCTGTGGGCTGAGTGTG
>NW_008389772.1:0-228 GCF_000622305.1 Nannospalax galili
GTCTGTAACTCCAGTCCAGGGGATCCGACACCCTCTTCTGGGCACTGCACAACACGGGTGCACTTACAGTCTGACAAAACATTTATACACATAATTTAATAAACAGCACCTGGGCTGCATGAGCGCATGGATTTCCCATGCAGCAGGAAGAGGTGGTGTGTGGCATGTCCAGGGGGATGAAGGGGAGCAAGAACGAGTAGGAAGGAGAGAAGTCCTGTCTGGACCACT
>NW_008389773.1:0-228 GCF_000622305.1 Nannospalax galili
CTCTTTCTGTTCACCACCACTCTCCATCATTTAAAATCATTCCTAAAAGTTGCTTCATCATATCAGCATTCAACTAAAGCAGTGTAACAATGTAACATTCTACTTTATAATGCATGTGTTGTGCTTATGAAAGAATGAGGAAAACACCTTCTGCTTTATAACTGTATGAAAAAGAGGAGGGGAGGTGTATACCTTTAATCTCAGAACAGAAAAGGCAGAGAGGTAGGC
>NW_008389774.1:0-228 GCF_000622305.1 Nannospalax galili
CCTCTTTCTGAGTTCTGTATTAATAGCTAATGATCGTATGCAACAATAATCGCATAACACAAGTGGAACATCTTGGGTTTTTTTTTTTTTTCTTCTGAAGATTCTCTCTTTTTCAATAATTGGTTTCAAGACTAACACCTTGGTACTTTCTCAGTTTAGAGCTTTTTTATTACGACTTTGATTGAAGCCAATTTCCAAGAAGTGCCAGTAAAATTACATTCCCCTTTC
>NW_008389775.1:0-228 GCF_000622305.1 Nannospalax galili
TTCTACTGGGAAGGGATCTAAAAGGATTCACTTCACCCTGAACATCTACACTGTTTTTAAAAAAATCTCTTTAAGTTAGTACAGAGTGGAAACCAGGTAACCAAACCATTGAACCTTTCACATTTATGCTTTGCCTCCTGGATACAACCAATGTGCCTTTAAAAAAAATAAAACTGCAATCTCAAGCATTTGCAAAATGCAGAACTTGCTATCTATTGAGGGCCATCT
>NW_008389776.1:0-228 GCF_000622305.1 Nannospalax galili
CTGGAATGTTGGCAGGCACACAGTCGACAGTAAATAAATATTTGTTAAGGGCCAGGGTGAGGGCTCAGCAGGTAAAAATGCTTGCCTGAGCCTGACAAGGGGAGCTAGCACTTATTTTAAAGGTGGAAGGAGAGAACTGACTCCTCAAAATTGTGCTCTGACCTCCACATGCATACTGTGGCCCATTTGCCCCACCCCCACAATAATAATGAAAGCTTTAGATAAATA
>NW_008389777.1:0-228 GCF_000622305.1 Nannospalax galili
CAAATCAGTAAACAACATTCCTCTGTGGTCTTTGCTCCTGCCTTGAGTTCCTGTCCTGGATTCCCTCAATGATGGGCTGTGACCATCATTGTGTCAAATAAATCCTTTCTTCCCAAGTTGATTTTGGTCAGTGTTTTATTACAGTAACAGAAAGCAAACTAGGCCAACCAGTAATCTCTTTTATCTCCTGATTTTGAGGCTTATTTGAAGCTAACTTAGCAAGCTCAT
>NW_008389778.1:0-228 GCF_000622305.1 Nannospalax galili
TCTGAGTTGCAGGAGACAGATTAAAATTCTGCCTGTAGGGGAAGGCAGCAGGATGTATATGAGGATTAGCAGAATTTAGCTCAATTCTGGGTCAACAGGAACAGGAGGTAGGAAAGTCACAAAGCTGCACTGGGTTAAGGAGAAGTTTGTGGCATGTAATTTTGTGATATCTGACTGAACTGTAAATAAGCAGGAGACTTCCACTTTGCTTAAGATAGTGGCAGATTT
>NW_008389779.1:0-228 GCF_000622305.1 Nannospalax galili
TGTATCCCCAGTAAAAACATTAGCCCCAAGTAGCCAGGGAGCCAAATGAAATGCCTCTGCCCAAACCTTTTGAGCTACCGGATCTGACAATCCAATCCCCTGCCTTTAAGCATATCTCTCAGAGCTTTAAGTGCCAGGTCCTCAAACTTAAAAGTTGCATTATCCATATATTGGGTCTTGCTTACCCCATATTTCCTCCGATTGACCCCAATCCGGTTTTCTTTGCTT
>NW_008389780.1:0-228 GCF_000622305.1 Nannospalax galili
ATTTTAAAACTTTATTTTTGCCTATTATTGATAGTTTAGATAATTTTGCTTCTTATCTCAATATGTGCTAAATTCAAATAATCAATTCAATAATTTTAGGAATTTCTGCAACTACAGACACATATATATATGTGTGTGTGTGAAAAAATTATTTTTATTCTCTTCTTTCCCTCAGACATTCCAATTGTTAATTTAATTAACTTGTCCTGACAAGAGCTTTCAATTCAA
>NW_008389781.1:0-228 GCF_000622305.1 Nannospalax galili
CTCCAATTCTGTAACAAAATATTTTGATTAATACAAAATTGGGGAGAAAAATATTTATTTTATCTTAGCTCTTCTGTGTCACAGTTCATCAGGGACCCCAAGGTATGAACTTAGACAGGAAGCTGGAGGTAGAGATGAGGCACAGGCCATGGAAGAACACTGCTTACGGGCTTGCTCCCCTGACCTCTGATCGACCTGTATTCTTATACAACATAAGCCCACTTGCCC
>NW_008389782.1:0-228 GCF_000622305.1 Nannospalax galili
TATATATTTTCTCATTTTGGAACACCACGGAATGCAGATTCATTAAATGTATCTGCCACACCACTCCTCAATACAGAAAAAAATGGCGAAGATCTGTAATTGAGGTTGCTCTATGAACTCTATGACAGTACAAGATTATTTTTCTGGTTTTGTTGTTGTTGTTGTTGGGGTTTTTTGTTGTTGTTGTTGTTATTTTTGAGACAGGGTCTCCCTGTAGCTCCAGCTGGC
>NW_008389783.1:0-228 GCF_000622305.1 Nannospalax galili
CATTTGGGGGTGGGGGTCTTTTGCTTTGGAGCAGAGAAGGAATATGATTCAAGGCTTCGTTAAAGTTATGTAAATAGTAAGTGAAAGTATGTCATAAAAGTTTTTTGATAAAGGGTGACTATAAATTATACATGGTGACTATAGAGAATTTGGAAAATATTGACAGAGATAAAGCAGAAAATAAAACATGGCTTTAATTCCTGTGGTGTAACATTTTAGTATATTTCC
>NW_008389784.1:0-228 GCF_000622305.1 Nannospalax galili
GTGCAAAGTTTCTCAACAAATAGTAGCAAATTACATAACAAATATATACCATACAAAATATATACCAAAAAAAATACACCACAACCAAGTGAGATTTATTTCAGGTACACAGGACTGATTGAGCCCTTGAAAATCAATGAATGAAATCAATTTAATGCTGTAATCTACCTCATCAAGGGTTATAGAAGGAAAATCAATGATGCTGCCAATAGGCTCAAAAGGCATTTT
>NW_008389785.1:0-228 GCF_000622305.1 Nannospalax galili
TATATAATATATATATATTAAAGGTGTATATATATTATAGAGAGAGAGAGGGAGAGAGGGGGAGAAATAAAGGCAACTCACTTTAATTGGAGTTTAAAAGCATATAAGATAAAAAATAATGATTTGTAAGAAACTAACAGCTGAGCATGGTGGCCTTTAGTCCTGGCACTTGGCAGGCAGAGACAGATGGATCTCTGTGAGTTTAAGGCCAGCTTGGTCTACATAGGG
>NW_008389786.1:0-228 GCF_000622305.1 Nannospalax galili
GTTACATTCCCCTCTGACATGCTGATGGAGGTGTCCCCTCCCTCCTCTGACGTGCACATTGTCGTGTCACATGCCCTCTTTGACGTGTACATGGTCCTGTCACTTGCCCTCCTTGAAGTGCACATGGTCGTGTCACCTGCCCCTCTGAGGAGTAGAGGTTCGTTTCACGTCTCCCTCTGACAGGCAGATGGTCATGTTACCTGGCCCCTCTGATGTGTTCATGGTCAT
>NW_008389787.1:0-228 GCF_000622305.1 Nannospalax galili
TTATGTGGATGTCACTTTATTTTCATTGCCCTCTCAGGCTCAGCTTCCTGACATGACCATGATTCTCACCCTGATGCTTTTTCTTCTTGTTCCAGACTCTTCCCCTCCTCTTGTGTAGACAGACTGATCCCAGGTATTTCTGGAGATTGAGCAATGACAATGGGGGTATGCAGAATAGTTTGTTTGTGACCCTTCATGCACAACAGGGCTCCCAGAAGAATGATTATG
>NW_008389788.1:0-228 GCF_000622305.1 Nannospalax galili
TGACATCAAAATATTCCAAAATGCCATTCAGAATGTTACAATATGACTTCAGAGTGTTCAAATTTGGCTTCACAACGCTACAATATGACACCACAATGCACAAAGTGCCAATACTAACTCCCCAAGTGCCATTATATTTCTCCAATACATGATCACAATGTAAAAATAGGCCTTAAAAATATTCCCTTGTCACATCACAATCCTCAACTGTGACATCACCATGCTCCA
>NW_008389789.1:0-228 GCF_000622305.1 Nannospalax galili
CTACGTAGCCTCTGTTGTGGAAGCCAGTCTAAGAAGTCCTTTTTTATAATAGGTATTTGTTGTACTGGTTCTCTTCCTCTTAGAGAACCCTGACAAGCTCATTCTGTAACCTAGGCTGACGTGGACCTTGCTACGTAGACCATGTTGGCCTATAACTTATGATTCTCCTATCTCAACCTCTTAAGCTTTGAGATTAGAGATATGAACTTGATCTTGTTTTTCAAAGGC
>NW_008389790.1:0-228 GCF_000622305.1 Nannospalax galili
AAGTGAGAGGCCTGATGTGGTCTTGACCAGAGGGAACATGTATTAGGACCTCTTCACATAAGACAACTGTCTAAAGATCCCTTGGGTAGAGGATATAAGTTAAAGGCTACACTTAACAGCAGGGGAAAATATGGTGCCCTGTTCATCAAAGGTGGAATGTATGAGGTCCCTTATATACAAGTGTACTATACACCACTCATCAAAGAAGCTTCTTTTTGCAACAGATGG
>NW_008389791.1:0-228 GCF_000622305.1 Nannospalax galili
GCAAGAACAGTCAGTGTTCTTAACCACTGAGCCATCTCTCCAGCCCCCAATCTGCCGTATTCTTTTATTCCTTTGTACTTGATAATTTTTCAATTGATTTCTTGGCCCTAGAGATAGGCTGGTGAGGTAGTTCAGTGAGTAGAGGTGTTTGCCACCAAGATTTATGGCCTGAGTTGTGTTCCCTGGACCCACTTGATGGAAGTGAGAACCAGTTCTACAGGTTGTCTT
>NW_008389792.1:0-228 GCF_000622305.1 Nannospalax galili
TTTCCACAAGGTTTTTAATTCCATTCACAAGGTTTTTCATTTCCAACATCCCCTGGTGGGACTTTTTTCAAAAATCTCAATTTTCTTGCTGAATTTTTCTACCATGTTTCTGACTTTTTCAATCATATTGCTGGGTTTTCTTCCACATTGTTGTTCCCTCTCTTGCTGTGTTGTGGTCTTCTCCTCCTCCTCCTCCTCCTCCACCTCCTTCTTCTTCTTCTTCTTCTT
>NW_008389793.1:0-228 GCF_000622305.1 Nannospalax galili
CTGGTAGGGCCTCAAGGACCACGTTCAGAGACCTGGCGCTATTACTCTGCGCTGAGTGCCATAACAAATACCACAGACTAAGTGGCTTAAACAACACACATTTATTTCCTCGCAGTTTTAGAGGTTAGAAGCCCAAGATTAACATGCCAGCCAATTCTCTCTCCAAGGGCTCCCTGCCTGACTTTCAGGCAGCTGTCCCTGACTGTGTCCTCACATGGCCTTTCAGTG
>NW_008389794.1:0-228 GCF_000622305.1 Nannospalax galili
ATATTTCAGTGAGGAAATATTCACTTTCCTATACATAGCTCTGGTAAATAAAACCTCATTAATCATCCTAATGTTCTGTAGAGTGATTAATTTATTTTGAAACATTATTTGTTTATGTATTTATGTATTTATTATTATTTTTTTAAGTCTGAGTCTCACAATGCAGACCAGTCTAACTTTGAAATCTTGATCCTCCTGCCTCACCCTCCTGAGTGGCAGGATTGCAAG
>NW_008389795.1:0-228 GCF_000622305.1 Nannospalax galili
CACAAAGTCAGCATGAGGCAAATGTTTGCTAAAACAGACTGACCACTATTTCACTTGTGTGCCTGCTTTTCTAGGTATTTCTCCCTGTAAGAACTATGCCCTCATAACCTTTGTCCAGGGGTGCAAGTGTACATTCAGAGAACTGATGAGGTAAAAATAGATACTTCTATGTCTAGGGTCTCCTGTGTCCTGGAGAAACTCACAGAAGGAAGAGAGGTGATGGCTGCC
>NW_008389796.1:0-228 GCF_000622305.1 Nannospalax galili
TCCCACATGACTTTGGGTATCAGGGACTTACAGATCTTGGTCCTTTGAGGTTTGGTCTGCAGAGTAGAAACTTCATGGCCCCTGCCATACTGGAGCCCAGTGAAGTGGCAAGAACCCTGGGAAAACCAGAGGGACATCAGTTTGAAGCCCACGATGGTGCAGAATCTGGATCCAGGTGCTTTGATTTCCAGCAGTTAGGTTAGTCCTCTTATCATTGAGCTTTTAATT
>NW_008389797.1:0-228 GCF_000622305.1 Nannospalax galili
CACCATGCTTAATATGCAAACTCGGTGCTCCAGTGTTCCAAAATTATGGCCACATGTGCCATTGTTTTGCTTCAATATGCTATCACAATGTTACAATATGAATTCACAATGTTCCATTGGCCTTAACAATGCTCCAATGTGACATCACAATGTGCCAGTGGCCAACACTAAGGCCACATGTGCCCTTTTATTGTAACAATGTGCCATCACAATGTTACTGTATGACAC
>NW_008389798.1:0-228 GCF_000622305.1 Nannospalax galili
CATTCCTAGCTTGGTGGTTTCTTTTAGCTGTCTCCTTACAGTTTTCAAAATGCTCTGATTTCCATAGTAAATAATCACCCCCAGTAAGGACTGCCCTTACTAATGTATTCCAACCAATGGGAGTCAACCAATGTTCAGCCACACCATCTAGGATTGCTAAGGTATATGGGGCTGTGCCTCCATACTGCAACACGGCAGTTTTTAATTCTTTAATTAGTTGAAAATCGA
>NW_008389799.1:0-228 GCF_000622305.1 Nannospalax galili
CCTTTCCTCCCCAAGTTGGTATTGTTCAGAATAGTTTGTCACAGCAATGAAGAAACAA
Source organism: Nannospalax galili (assembly GCF_000622305.1). NCBI lineage: Eukaryota > Metazoa > Chordata > Mammalia > Rodentia > Spalacidae > Nannospalax > Nannospalax galili. The sequence continues at coordinate 59 of NW_008389799.1, forward strand.
ACTAAGGCATGGCCCAACTGAACTGCCAGGACTTGCCCCCTATGACTCCTACTGCACAGACAACACAGAGCATATGCTTCCTGTGGCTGGCAGAATGACAATGAAGAGCAGAATGGCCCGAGCACCACAGGCCCTGTCCTTTCCCCAGTGAATCCAACAGTTGAGGCTCC
>NW_008389800.1:0-228 GCF_000622305.1 Nannospalax galili
ACACACACCCCTGAGTCCATGCACATCTTGGGGTCTCACACACACACCCGAATCCATGCACATCTTCGGGTCTCACACACACCCGAGTCCATGCACATCTTGGGGTCACACCTCACACTGGGGGGAAGAATAAAAACAGTGGTTAGATGCCACGAAGTAGGTGGCAATGCCTTAACCGTATGCGTGTTGTTAGGCCCAAGGGCCTCTTCCATCCTTGTCAAGGGGAGT
>NW_008389801.1:0-228 GCF_000622305.1 Nannospalax galili
CACCATGCTTTTAGCTCTAAGGAAGAAAACATTGTGGCCAATAAATTACTGAATGGGTATTGATAACCTTGAGTAAAGTTTAAGAATCCTTCTGGAACCAACTACTGGACTAAATGTCCTGTTTCTTTGTACCCTAAATCTTTGTATATGACCGTCATATCCCACATGACTGCTAGCTCCTTGGGATGTATAAAAACCATCTAAATTCTAAAATAAATCATCCTGTTG
>NW_008389802.1:0-228 GCF_000622305.1 Nannospalax galili
TGTGTGTAGATTCTACATACAGTGCTGTGCACAGAAGATGGCATTAAGTACATCAACAATTAACCGAGCTCCTAATTTTAAAAACAGGTATCAGTACTTTTAACCCTCACTAAATCCTGCTAACAAGAGTGTCTTAGTTTTCTATTGCTGTGAGAAAACACTCTGACCAAAACCAATTTGGGGAGAAAAGGGTTTATTTGGTTTACATATCCAGATCACAGTTTATCA
>NW_008389803.1:0-228 GCF_000622305.1 Nannospalax galili
TTTTAACTCAAAGGTTTCAACACAGAAACACAATTCTCACCTCAAAGGGGACAAAAGGTAATTTTGGAGCCAAATATGTGACTTCCAAATTTAGGTCACCCCAAATTCCATATTCCAACATGGTAACCGTTTCATGAAGTTTTTATAGTAACAGAACAAAGCCATAAATCAAGACCCTTTCAGGGGTGGAGACATCAAAGCAGGTAAAGCTCTGTTCCAGGCCTCGGC
>NW_008389804.1:0-228 GCF_000622305.1 Nannospalax galili
GGGCCAGACATGCTTTCTTTCTTTACTCCACTGGATGCTCACATTTTATCTTTCTTTTGGAGCCTGGGAAGCTTGAGGCATAAACAGTTTAACACATCTAAGTTACATTGCTAGTTTGTGCTAGAGCCAGTATTCTTAACTATTTGCTATAACCAGTAATTTCATTGAAGTTGGCAGTTTGTAGGTCACTTTCATAGGCAGGAGGTGCAGCTCAATGGTTGGGCACGA
>NW_008389805.1:0-228 GCF_000622305.1 Nannospalax galili
TGTTAGCAAGCCCAATAAACTCATTACGATTTTCCAAAGTGTATATATATATATACATATATATCTATGTATAAAACCTGATTCAAGTTATTTCTGGAAAAATGTGTTAAAAATTGCCACACTTTGGAATAATAAAAAAATACAATTAGTTCTATGCAATAATGAATCATTTTCCCGAAAATTCACTTGAATGCCTATGCTTGATAGATGTAGATGACTGGAAACTGT
>NW_008389806.1:0-228 GCF_000622305.1 Nannospalax galili
ATGCATGCTGTGCTGGATAGTTTCAGTTGTCAACTTGATACATCTGGGAAGAGGGGACCTCAATTGGGGAATTTTCTCTCTCAGATTGGCCTGTGCCATGTCTGTGAGGAATTTTATTGATTGTTGAGTGACATGGGAGGACCCAGCCCACTGTTGGTGATGCCATGCCTAGGCAGGTTGTATAAGAAAGCAGGCTGAGCACAGGCCAGAGGAGCCAGCCAGTAAGCA
>NW_008389807.1:0-228 GCF_000622305.1 Nannospalax galili
AACACAAGCTCAAGCTGCTTTCTTTTTATTTCTGCAACACAGCAGGATTCAGTATTTCTTCAGCCCCAAGCCTCTGGCATTGACATTTGAATAAATACGTTTACAAACCCTGTGGAATGGTATGCCCTTCATAGGATTTGTGCTTCTTCCCGAAACTTTGTTCTTTCTCAGAATTAAATCAACGTAGACTGAGACTAAACTGTTAATAAGTGAAAATTCTTTCTTCTA
>NW_008389808.1:0-228 GCF_000622305.1 Nannospalax galili
CTGTGCTAAACTTTATTTTGATGAGAAGTTACAGGACTATTTTATCAGACTGGGGGGGACAAAAAGATGAGCATCATTAAAACCTGTGTATTTAAGGTAAAGTACAGAGAAAACGTATGTGTCATATAAGGTTTTGTTTTAAATGAAATCTTTTTCCCCAAACCTTAATGTAAAGACCTTATGCTATAACCATACAAATAGGAAGGGAAACTATAGACTTAAAAATGA
>NW_008389809.1:0-228 GCF_000622305.1 Nannospalax galili
AATGCCCACAGAGGTCAGAGAGGTTGTTGAATCCCCCAGAACTGGAGTTATTGATGGTTGTTAGCTGCCATGTGGGTGTCAGAAATTGAACCCAGGTCCTCTGCCAGAGCAGCCAGTGCTCTTAACTTCTGAGTCATCTCTTCATCTCCTCAGCTACCTTTTTTTGTAGCTTAATAGAGAGACAAGTTTTGCTTATGATCCATGGTTATACTGGGACATTGTATGACT
>NW_008389810.1:0-228 GCF_000622305.1 Nannospalax galili
TGATGACACATTGGGCCTTGTGAAGGGAAATTCATCATTGCCATCGCACAATGAGCATTGTTATGACACAGTGGTGCATCGTGATGTCTCACTGAGCATTTTGACAAGACATTGGAGCATTGTGATGACATATTGGAGCATTATGATCACACATTAGTGCATTGTGATGGTACGTTGAACATTGTTATGCCACATTGGGTCATTGTGATGGCACCTGAGCACTGTTAT
>NW_008389811.1:0-228 GCF_000622305.1 Nannospalax galili
TCTTGCATCACTGCAGCAAGGCTGGGATTCAGATGTTTGTCCAGCTTCATGAGGTTTGGGGACCCAAGCTCAGGTCCTCAGGCTTATGTGGCAAAGACTTGACCCACTGAGCCACCCCCAGGCCCTCAGGGACCATGTCTTGCATTTCTTTGTTGAGTTCTGAGAATAAGCAGATTTCTGAGAGGGTGTGGTCCTCTGACCTCGGGATGCTTTTAACCCAAGTGGGAG
>NW_008389812.1:0-228 GCF_000622305.1 Nannospalax galili
GCTGTTTGGTTGTTTTTTAACCCGGGTTCTTGGGATCCAAACTTTAGTCCTTACCCTTGCTTGGAAAACTACCTACCAAGCCACCCACCTCCCCAGCCCCGGGGTCTCCCTATGTAGCCCTGGCTGGCCTGGAACTTGTGACAGTCCTTCTGCATCTGGCTCCTGAGTGTGCCACCGTGCCTGGCTCCCAGGAGGGAGGAACCTCAGTGCCACAGCCACTTGGGTAGT
>NW_008389813.1:0-228 GCF_000622305.1 Nannospalax galili
CTTTACCCACTGAACTATGTCCCTGGACTCAAGGATCCACTTTTGTAGAAAAAGCTTGGTTCTTCACAAATATAGGCGTTTCAGTTTCTCCTTGGCTATCATCTGGAGATTGTCATCGGCTTCTGAAAGCTGCTCTTGGCTGCCACGTGGCCTCCCAACATAGGCATCCCAAACTATGGCAGCTCACTTCAAATGTGAAAGAGAAGAAACTCCAACAGGAGGGGCACT
>NW_008389814.1:0-228 GCF_000622305.1 Nannospalax galili
ATGTGATTCTCTCCTTCTGACAACAGAAAGGATACAGGACAATTCTCACGGTACCAAAGCAGAAACTGTTGTGCAGAGCATTTGGCGGACCTACCCAATGCCAGCGTGCACTGTTTTCTGCTCCTGCTCTCTGCCAGTCCATTGTGAGGTTAGTTACTGAGGCTGCCACTTGAATGGTGGTATCTTCATCCTCCAAAGCTGCTGATGGATATGAATAGTTCAAAAACC
>NW_008389815.1:0-228 GCF_000622305.1 Nannospalax galili
TTCCAGAGAAGAAAAGGAAGAAAGTCACCTGTCTCTGTGTCAAGGAAGTGATACAGAGGCAGGCTTCAAAACTGTGTAATCACTACACAAGATGCAGGAGCAGGTCCCTGGAAGGGAAGGTCTTACAAACTGTTATGTTTATGCCAGGTGTGGTGGTGCAAGCCTTTAATCCTAGCCCTCTGGAGGCAGAGGCAGGGGGATCTCTGTGAGATCAGGCCAGCCTGGTCC
>NW_008389816.1:0-228 GCF_000622305.1 Nannospalax galili
GAGTGTAAGTTGACATGACCTGAATACAACTTTATTTTTTCTTTTACCTCAAATAAGTATATTTTCTTATCTTTTGGACTGGACTAAAATTTGCAAATAATTATGTTGTTTACAGTTAAAATAATAAATTTCTGTTAATTCATTAGGAATTACAGATAACCATCATTACTGTTTTCTAAATTCTTAATGATACATAGTTTCTATTTCAAGTAATTTTACATTGTGTGT
>NW_008389817.1:0-228 GCF_000622305.1 Nannospalax galili
TGATCTTAAAAACAAGAGCTCTTAGAACAGAGTCATAGAAGAGAAAATGGTGTTTGCCACATGAATTCCTGAGACAGTCTACGACCTTTACCTGCACTGAAGGAGGCAGCTGCAGACACATTTAAGGAAGTATCATGGTGGGAGAGGGGGAAGGAGGTGATGCTTTCCACTTTGCAAAGATGAGACAGGAAGTAAGGAGCTTGCACACTTTGTGTGTGTGGGGGGGGG
>NW_008389818.1:0-228 GCF_000622305.1 Nannospalax galili
ATTGGAGCATTGTGATAAAACAATGGAGCGTTGTGAAGTCATACTGTAACACTGTGATGGCATATTGGAGCAATATAATTGCACATGGGGAGACAGTGTTGGCACATTGGAAGTTTGTGGTGGCACATCGGAGTATTGTGATTTCATATTGTAACATTGTGGTGGCACATTGCAGACATATAATGGCACATGGGGGAAATAGTGATGTCACATTGGAGCATTGTGATA
>NW_008389819.1:0-228 GCF_000622305.1 Nannospalax galili
GTTGGCTGAGATGGCAGGGACTGCAGAAGGTCACAAGTCCTCGTGGGCCGGGTGCCAGTTAGATGCCTGTGAGAGTCCACTCTTCCGAAACAACGGGTCTACTAGGGCGTGGCTGAAAAGGGTTAGTGCCGTCAGGGTATGTCACCAGGAACCCAGCCCTGTCCCTCTCCTGGAGGACAGTGCCTGGTTATGACAGATTCAGCTCAGATTTCAAGTGTGTGTGTGGGG
>NW_008389820.1:0-228 GCF_000622305.1 Nannospalax galili
TATTAACTAAACATGAAAATATAACATTATATTTTAGATTATTTACATCTTGAAAAACAACTACATTAATTTAATGCCAACTTTGAGAGACCCTGTCTCAAAAAGTAAAAGAACAGAGAGGGCTGAGGATAGAGTTCTCTGGTAGAGCTCTTGCTTAGCATGTGCACGGTCCTGGGTTTGAGCCCCAGTACCAGAAAAAATAGCAAGAATTCAATGCCAATAAGAAAG
>NW_008389821.1:0-228 GCF_000622305.1 Nannospalax galili
CTTGTAAATATGTACCCTTTCACTGTTTGGATTCCTAATTTCAAACAACAAGTGCTGCTGGATGTAAAACGTCAGCTACGATTACAGTCAACACTTTCATTACCACACTTTTATCTTTAGATTCGTCATCCAAATTAAAAATCAATGTAATAACTTCAGAGTTATATTTGTCATTAGATCAGGTGACCATAACAGATATCTGCAAAATATCCCATTCAACAAACATGA
>NW_008389822.1:0-228 GCF_000622305.1 Nannospalax galili
GAGACACTGCAGCTCAGTACACATGGAGTTGACGTGGATGGAGACATCTCCACCCTGCTGTTCTGGAACAGGAAGTCCGGCTGTGGAAGGGACCACAAGATAGTGCAGGGACAGGGGTCCTGCTGGGCAGGCAGGGCTGGTCTCCCTGATCTTTACATTGCACACACAGGAGAGAACAGACATCTTCAGACACTGCCACCCAAAGAGAATTCAGTGAGTTTTTCTATT
>NW_008389823.1:0-228 GCF_000622305.1 Nannospalax galili
TTCATTGAGCTACTACAATGAATATACAAAAACAATACAACTGTTTACTGTCCTCAAGAAAAATGAATCCAGTAGAGGAGGCAAAAATGTATAAGAGAATTATAGAAGAATTTCATTGGCTTAAGACAGAATATCATGATGTACAATAGTTACAAAAGTATACTCACTATAAGGGTCACTATGGTAGAAAATATTTCCTGGTTTCCAGAGGAAATAACTCTTAATATG
>NW_008389824.1:0-228 GCF_000622305.1 Nannospalax galili
AGACAATCACTTTCCTTATGTCATAGGAAAGAAAATAAAAAGATAAAGTGAACAGTCAAATATTTTGCACTTAAAAATTAGGGGCTAGAGAAATGGCTCAGCAGTTAAGAGCAGTGACTACTCTTGCAGATGACTCAAGTTTATTTCCAGGACTCACACGGTGGCTAACAACTGTCAGTAACTCCAGTTCCAGGGGTATTCAATGCTCTCTTCTGATTCAGCAAGCAT
>NW_008389825.1:0-228 GCF_000622305.1 Nannospalax galili
AAATGTGGGAAGAACACAGCTCCTCCCCTAGCTTGACACAAGTTCACCCTTCACAGGGTCTCTGTGCAGCTCTGACCACCTCCTCTCCTAAGCACACTCAGTGGAAGTGGAGTCAGTGGGCCTCCAGCTGCTCAAGGGAATACCGGCTCCCCAAGAGCCACCTGTCTTTTCTGATAACCACATTTAAAAAAAATATTTTATTTATTATTTTTATTTTATGTGTATGCG
>NW_008389826.1:0-228 GCF_000622305.1 Nannospalax galili
GTGCTGGGATTAAAGGCCTGTGCCACCACACCTGGCAGCTGTTGATTTTTTTAAAAGAGTCTACATATCCCTGGCTGGTATAGAATTTGATATGTAGACTGGTTGCCTGCCTGTGGCTCCCAAGTGCTAGGATTAAAGGTATGCACCATCAGAGACTCCACAGGCACTGCATGCGTTTGTGCACATATGGAAGCCAGAGTCTGCGCAGCTTAAGCACATTGGATATCA
>NW_008389827.1:0-228 GCF_000622305.1 Nannospalax galili
AATAAAAATTAGTTGAGAAAAATTATATGTTATTCTTTCTGATCCTGTGACAAGTGAAAACTACACTCTAAGTGAGAGAGCGAATTGCTTTCCATGTCCTCTGTCATAAGAGAGGTTCATTTTACGAGAAGAAAAAGTTCCCTTTAATTACCTATTACAATTTTACATTCTTACATGTTATAGCCGGGCGTGGTGGCACATGCCTTTAATCCCAGCACTCGGGAGGCA
>NW_008389828.1:0-228 GCF_000622305.1 Nannospalax galili
GAGACCATCCGCTCACTTTAGGAAGAGGCACTGATGATAAACTTCTGGACTACCAATGATGGGCCACAGAATGAGGACAGAGTTCTGAACCCTGGCTAGTGAAGGATAGCAAGGACAGGTGGGTGTCCTGTAAACAAAACTGAGGCATTAGGTGGGACTCTGAAATGGGTGATGAGTTGCAATGCCAAGGGAGGTCATGGTAGTGCCCCCTAGAGAGACTGGGACTAG
>NW_008389829.1:0-228 GCF_000622305.1 Nannospalax galili
GTCAGACAGTGTGCCTTGTTGAATAGTGAGACACGGCTGGTGTAGGATAAGAAGAGGTGTTGTCAGAGCCTGCTGGAAACAAGTGACAACACTATAGATAGTGAGGTCAGCATTGTTGTGGCATTGCCTGATAGTGAATCTGATGTGAGGATGAAGGCGAGGAATGAAAGAGGGCTTGGAAGTCTCTGGCTTGTCCGATGGTGGATGAATTGATGCTACAATTCATTG
>NW_008389830.1:0-228 GCF_000622305.1 Nannospalax galili
CAGACATCAATTGCTCAGGAAACAAGGGCAAGAATCAACAAATGGGACCTCCATAAACTAAAAAGCTTCTCTACATTCAAAAGAAGCAACCAAGGTAGTGGAGAGAAAATCCACAAAATGGGAGAAAATCTGCATCAGCAACACATCTGACAGAAATTTAACATGCAGAATATACAACGAACTCAAAAAACAAAGAATCAAGAAAGGAGGTAAACAATTAAAAGATGG
>NW_008389831.1:0-228 GCF_000622305.1 Nannospalax galili
AGATTCCTAGATTAATATTCCCCTGGGATACTGTGATGGTATAGCATACTTTTGAATTGCCTTTAAAATAGGTAGATATTACAAGGCGTATAGTGTGAAATTAAGATGGTCATCGAGATTTCATAGGAGAAAGCCCTGAGCTTCATTGTTGTCATTGGTTTTTGTTTGTTTTTAACTTTTGTGTTGGATAGCTTTAGTGTCAACTTGACACACCTGGGTTGAGGGAGC
>NW_008389832.1:0-228 GCF_000622305.1 Nannospalax galili
CAAGCAGTTGTTGTAAGGTGCTTCGCCATAGAAGACCACTCAGACAAAGTTTTGCTGAATGAAAGTCTTTTACTAGCTGGCCAGAAACTACATAAAGGGTATCAGAACCCAAGTGCAACCCCGGGCCATCTCTATAAGCTGTTATACAGAAAAACCATAACTAGGGGTGAAAAGCTTAAGCTTATAGGTGGAGAGCCCCCTTAACAATTTCTATTCTATTAAGCAACA
>NW_008389833.1:0-228 GCF_000622305.1 Nannospalax galili
ATATATGGGAACTTGGTTCCTGGGGACAATCAAGAGTTTAAGGTGCACTCTTCAGGGTTTGACAGCTAGAGTCAGAAGGAACCTGAGCGAAGTGAGGTGCATGTAGGGCCAAGTGATCTTGGGTGCAAACCTACTATCACCACTAAATGGGGAAGAAGCTCATGGCCAGAGGCCTGGATGCCTCTGATTCTTCATTCATAAAGTGAAAATGGTGATGACCTATCTCTG
>NW_008389834.1:0-228 GCF_000622305.1 Nannospalax galili
TGGCCTTAGTGATTTTGTTTATAAATTTGTATCTTTCCCATGATAAAACTGATAGATGAGTATTAGGTGAGATTAATAATCATTTTTAATCTTAAATTTATTATCAAGTATTTTTATATTATGCTAACATTTAATATTGAACAGAGGCAGGAACGAATCCCAAAACCTATTTGAATAAAGAGTATCTAAAGACAATAATCCTTTTTAGTTTCAAAAATCTTAGTTCTT
>NW_008389835.1:0-228 GCF_000622305.1 Nannospalax galili
AAATGTCATCTCTAAGTGTGAGCTGCACTGTGTCACCATTCAAACAGACCCCTCCTCCTCACCTAATCCCTTGCAGGGACCCTCCAAAAACCCACCATCTGTCTTGAACCATTCTCTGTGGTCACCTCAATGTGACCATCTGGTGTCAGGGGGCCGTGGAGGCACAAATACATGATTTGCATAAAGAAGGAATCCCAGCACTGTGGAACCCACAGACCACACTGGAGC
>NW_008389836.1:0-228 GCF_000622305.1 Nannospalax galili
ATCAAGGTCAGGAAGACGGGCCCGGTGCTTGATGCTGGAGAAGTCAGAGGGCCAGCAGGACAGGGTGAGGTCATTCTCACCTGCCTGGTCCCTGGTACAGGAGTGGAGAATGCTTCTACACAGTCCCAAGTTGGCTGAGATCCAGCGATGAACAGTAAAAAGAGCGAGAAGGAAGCATTCATGGGCTGAACACACGCCTGACCGCCTGCCTCCCTCTGTTAATAGCTC
>NW_008389837.1:0-228 GCF_000622305.1 Nannospalax galili
GTCATATTGTAATATTGTGATGTTAACACGGAGCATTCTGAAGTCACAATGAAACATTTTGAAGTCATATTCAAACATCGTGATGGCATATTGCACCAATATAATGTCACAAGGGGCAATAGTGTTGGCACATTGGAGTCATGTGATGTCACTGGAGGACTGTTTTGTAGCAATGGAACATTTTGAATTCATATTGTAACACTATGATGTCACATTGGAGAAATATAA
>NW_008389838.1:0-228 GCF_000622305.1 Nannospalax galili
ACAAAAATGGGGATTATAACTTTCTCTGAGTTATAAAGAATAAAATTAGGTAATTTTTAAAATTAGGTATAGCTGTGTTACGGAGTTTGAAACCACTGGGAAAAGACCACTAGATACTATTTCAAATTTTAATTGGTCAAAGTTATTGCAGCTATAGCCACCTGTGGCCCCTTAGTCAGATTCAGGACCCACGGCCCTGAGGGGAGGGCAGAACCAACTTATAAAGGC
>NW_008389839.1:0-228 GCF_000622305.1 Nannospalax galili
AAAAAAAAAAAAAAGGAAGAAATTACAAATATTGATGTTAACAAAGTTTTTCCTTTGGTGGATCTCTTCAGAGAACACTTCTGAAGTCCTGTAGGACCAAGAACTAGTTACTGCTGCCTGCTGCCCCCTCCACAGATAAAAAATTTAAGGCTCACAGGTGGGCATGGTGGTAGATGCCCCTTAATCCCAGCACTCAGAAGGCAGAAGCAGGCAGATCTCTGTAAATTC
>NW_008389840.1:0-228 GCF_000622305.1 Nannospalax galili
TATTATTCCTACAATCTACTGATAAATTATACATAATAGATCAAGAAAAATGTCTCTAGATGGGGTTTGTTTGAGACCAACTGGTCATTGCCCAGGATTTATCTGCAGGACACACAGTAATTAAAAGTGCCGGAATGGTGGAACTAGCCTTCTTGGATGTTTGGCAGACATACCTTTAGATCTATACTAGTTGGGTCAGAGGGATTCAAAGGACACTTTTTGCTCCTT
>NW_008389841.1:0-228 GCF_000622305.1 Nannospalax galili
TTCCCATTAGTAGCGTGTGCGAGCTCCAGTTACCCCAAATACCTGCCAACACTGGTGTGGTCATTCTTTTAATTTTGGACATTTTAATACAAGTATAGTGTCTGATTCTGGTTTTAACTAATTTCATATAATTAATTGCCCATTATAAAATATTAGATTATTTTGTTGTTATTCAAGATGTGTTGCTTGTGTATTTGGGGTATATAAGCCCTTCACCAAATATGATTT
>NW_008389842.1:0-228 GCF_000622305.1 Nannospalax galili
CAAAATTGAGACATATAGGAATAAATTTAATTAAAGTTTCAAATTTCCTGTACACTAAAAATATAAGGAATCAGTGAAAGAAATTAAAGTCACAAACAAATTAAAATATTTCATGTTCCTTGTTTAGAAAAATTAACTCTTAAAATATCTGTCTAACCCAAAGTGTTCAACTCAACCTTTATGAAATTCTAACATCTTTCTTCATAGAACCTGAAAAATAAATCTCAA
>NW_008389843.1:0-228 GCF_000622305.1 Nannospalax galili
CCAATGTGACATCAAAATATTCCAAATTCCATTTAGAGTGTTACAATATGACTTCACAATGTTTAAATTTGACTTCACAATGCATGAAAATTACACAACAATGCTACAATGTGCCAACACTATCTCCCCAAGTGTCATAATGTGTCTCCAACATAGCATCAAAATGTTAAAATATGCCTTCACAATATTCCTTTGTCACATCAAAATCCTCAAATGTGACATCACAAT
>NW_008389844.1:0-228 GCF_000622305.1 Nannospalax galili
ATAAATAAATAAATAAATAAATAAATAAATAAATAAATAAATAAATAGAGGTATATCTGAGGGGGAAGCATAAAAATTTACTTCATTTTAAATAGTAGGAGGTGATAAACATTACCAGTGAAATCTACGTGATGACTTTATATGCAACCGTGACCAGTAATCATTCAGATACATAGCGATTAAAGACACATGTGCAAACATCTAAGTGTTACTAGCATTAAAAATGTA
>NW_008389845.1:0-228 GCF_000622305.1 Nannospalax galili
AATCCATGGCTCTGGTGTTTCTTATCAATTTTGATCACCTAGACACTTTCACGGTATTCTCAAATGAAGGATCAAAGTCCTTCATATCTACAGCCTTTCTATTGCTTGGAGCATTCCTAGGAAGGAATAAGTAGGGCATAGATTTCCATTATTTCTCTTATCAACTTTATATTTTTCAACTTCTAAGCTGTCTTCAGAATCAGAGCATTATAGTGTCCTTCCAGACAT
>NW_008389846.1:0-228 GCF_000622305.1 Nannospalax galili
CCTAAAGGAAGGGATGTCCCTGGTGTTGTTTTAGATAATGAAATGGAAATAGGAACAACTTTCCTATAGAAGCCATTAGGCCCAGTACTAGATTATCTCTCCTCTCACTTGTCTTTGCTGAAGTGGTTTTGCATGTCTGAGTTGAAGCAGAGTTTTAATCAGTCAAGGTCCCTGTGCATTTGAACCTGTATCAGAATGTAGCATGAGCAAGAAATCAACTCTCTTGTA
>NW_008389847.1:0-228 GCF_000622305.1 Nannospalax galili
AGGCCTTCAATATATCTTTTCAAAGTGACTCAAAATGTTCACCATCTTTTCCTGTACCGTTTGCCATTCACATATCTCCGTTGGTCTGGCATCTGTTCACATGTTTTCTGTGTTTTTCATCTTGTTAACTTCTACATGTCAGGATACAGAGAGGTCTGAGAACACAGCACTGATGCGCCAGCAATTTACTTCCTAAGTGTTCTTTTTATTTCTCATTTTCTATTACTA
>NW_008389848.1:0-228 GCF_000622305.1 Nannospalax galili
AGAGAAGTTGTCCTCTGACCTCCACACAGGCCATGGCAAACATAGGCAGGCATACATATGCACAAAATAAATAAAAAATGTAAAAGAAAATTGTTAAAGCTAGAATGGATAGAGTACAGGAGAAAAAAGAAGAGAAGTTTTCAGAAAACATAAATAACTATCAAGATTTGGTGTAAAGTTGGTAATACATGTACTCAATGAATTTCTTCTCAGGAATTTTATTAAAAA
>NW_008389849.1:0-228 GCF_000622305.1 Nannospalax galili
TGGAGATGCCAGATGTCTTGGTGTTTGCACCTCCCCACCGACATCACTGGTAATCTGTGGTATTTGTAAAATTTCCCATGGCACTGACCACTTCTAGGGGTCAGGTTGTGGCATCAAGACATAACCAGCAGGAAGAGATGAGGTCGGGGCGGGTGAAATTAAGGATCTGATAGACTAGTTGCACAGTGATGACCAGGTCCACCTCAGCTGACCCTCCCAGTCTGTCCA
>NW_008389850.1:0-228 GCF_000622305.1 Nannospalax galili
TTTTTGTGAGTGTATTTCATGCAGAACATCCCAAACAATCTTATTCATCTACATGCCCACATCCCAAATGGTGCACTCCCATAGCCCCCACTGCCCCCCACTGGAGCCCATATACTGTCATCCCTGTGACTATCCACTGTGTTGTTGGTGCCCCCAGCGGATCCCCAGTGATTTTCGATCTACTGAATCTAGTCAGCCTATTTAGATAGAGTTCCTTGTTTTAAGATC
>NW_008389852.1:0-228 GCF_000622305.1 Nannospalax galili
CTCTACTGAAGTTAGTGGTCAAAATCAGAATCCTCTTCTATATACCCAAAGGGAAAAATTCTAGAGTATATTGATTTCAGTAAGCCACCAAAGTTCATTCCCTTGACCAAGGTCAGTGTGCTCTCTTAAGTAAAAGTGTCTAATAGATTCTCCAAGGAGAGAATTGCTTCACCCTCGTAGTTTATCCTTTATAATGGGATTGCATACAAATCTTGTACCTCTGGAGGC
>NW_008389853.1:0-228 GCF_000622305.1 Nannospalax galili
GACCATCTGAAAGTAAGGTGAGTAGGTAACACGACCATCTGCATGTCACAGGGGGCATGTGAAACCACCATCTGCACATCAGAGGGGGCATGTTACATGACCATCTGCACGTCTGAGGGTGCAGGTGACACGACGAACTGCACGTCAGAGTGGGCAGGTGACACAACCTCCGGCAAGTCAGAGAGTGCAGGTGACACGACCATGTGCACGTAAGAGGTTGCAGGTAAC
>NW_008389854.1:0-228 GCF_000622305.1 Nannospalax galili
TGCCTCTGTTGCTTAAGACAGAACCAAATCACAGTTAGGACTAGGCGATAGGTGGTCTCATGGATCCCACCTAACCCCTACTCTTCCCTGCTGAGTCTGTTACCCTGGAAACAAAAGCTTGCTCCAAGGACGAGCTAGGAAGGAAGGATGGAATTTCCTGTTCCTTTCTCTCTCTTTCTCTTGAACTACAGTCCATTACACAGTACAATAAGCAGAACGAGGGATTTT
>NW_008389855.1:0-228 GCF_000622305.1 Nannospalax galili
CAGTATACTTGCCTGTAAATAGAAGAATCAACATTTAGCATACTGTAGGAACTTTCATTTGTCTAGAGATATGGTTTTCTCTAGGACCTATGACCACTCCAGTCATGTGTATTTGGCTATATTTACGGTGCCACCCATGAGATCCTTCCCATTGAGAATATACAAAGAACCCAAGAGAAAAAAAAAGAAAATAAACAACTCATTTAAAAAGGATGGGCTAAGGACCTG
>NW_008389856.1:0-228 GCF_000622305.1 Nannospalax galili
CTCACAGGGGAAGCTGCCTTGTGCACGTGTCCCATCATGGCATCCATTCTCTCAGGCCATAACTGGAAACTTGCCTCACAGGCCTGGACAGCCTGTTGGATGGCAGCATCTTTTACTGGCATGCCAGTGGTCTTGGCTATTCTCTATCCCATGTCGGCTCCCCTGTGGCCAGATTTGATATGAATCCAGTGAGATGATTCTAGGGGAACCTGAGGGCAGATAGCCCTC
>NW_008389857.1:0-228 GCF_000622305.1 Nannospalax galili
AAGAGCAGTCAGTGCTCTTAACCACTGAACCATCTCTCCAGCCCCTGTTTTTTGTCTTTTAAATTTTTTTATTATTTTCATTTTATGTGTATGAGTGTTTTTCCTGCATATGTAAGTGTACCACATGCATGCAATGCCTTCAGAGACCAGAAAAGGGTGTTGGATCCCCTGGAACTGGAGTTAAGGAATGTTTGTTAGCTACCATGTGGGTGCTGGGGAGCAAACCCA
>NW_008389858.1:0-228 GCF_000622305.1 Nannospalax galili
ATTATTTTTCATATAACGTATTTTGATCATATTCACTCTCTTATTTCCTCTTCAATCCACCCCTATCTCCCCACCCAACCCCCAACTTCAAGTCCTCTTTTTTCCTTCAAGCCAATGAGTCTAATTTGTGTTGCCCAAATACTCTTGGGTATGGGGCCATCCCCTGGAGCATGGTCACCTTACCAGAGGTCACACTCTTAAAGAAAACTCCCTCTCCCAACAGGTAAC
>NW_008389859.1:0-228 GCF_000622305.1 Nannospalax galili
CACACTGGATCTCATACCACTCAGTCTACATGGGGACTTAGTATGCAGCAATGGAAGACCTTGAATTCCTGAGCCTCTTGATTCTGCTGTGGTCCTGATTTAGAGGCCAGCACCACTGACCATGTCTTTTAAATTTCTTTTTGACCTATCTAGATAAACTTTTATTTCTCTACTGAGGGATTTTCTCGGCACTACAAACAAGAGTTGCAGCCAGACCTTCCTCATCTT
>NW_008389860.1:0-228 GCF_000622305.1 Nannospalax galili
CCAACAGTTATGTCGATGGAACCTTCACATAGCTCCTGAAAAGGTCCAGACTCAGCCAGTGAAAGAATACTTAGGTACAAAATTAACGAACACCATGGTCCAGCCTTCCAAAATTGTACTTAGAACGGATACACTTCAAACCTTAAATGACTTCCAAAAGTTCTTAGGAGATTTGAATTGGCTTCGACCCTATTGCAAACTCACCAATGCAGAATTACAACCCCTTTT
>NW_008389861.1:0-228 GCF_000622305.1 Nannospalax galili
TGAGTTCAGATCCCAGCACCATGGAAAAGCTGGATGTGGTGGCATGCATCTGTAACATCAGCACTGGGGGAGTGGAGAAAGATGCATCCTAAAACAGCAAGCCTCAGGTTCAGAGAGAGACCTGGTCTCATAAACTAAGGCAGAGAAGTGATAGAGGAAGGCACAGAATGTCAACCTTTGGCTTCCACATACGTGTGCATGGGTAATTGCACTCCTCCCCAACACACA
>NW_008389862.1:0-228 GCF_000622305.1 Nannospalax galili
GTTACTCCAGCCCAGATCTCTTCTTCAACACCTGACCCATTTATCTAATTGTCCTTTGGCTCTGCCACTTGGATATTTAATGTTTCAAATTTTCTGTGCTAAAAAATTGGCTTGATTTTCACCTTTGAACCAACAGTTCCTGGTAACTCCATTGTTTGGTTATTCAGATCTAGATAATTGCTGTCCTCTGGCTCCTTTCTCCCATACCTCATATAGCAAGTTCCATCC
>NW_008389863.1:0-228 GCF_000622305.1 Nannospalax galili
TGATTCACAGAGCTAAGGCGATCAGAAAGGTTCGGGGATGTGCCCTGCTGCCATGGAAGCCCTTGCTCTCCCAAAAAGTTGGCTCTGGAGGTCAAGCAGGGACTCGGTGATCTCTGGGCCACACCGACCTCTTCCAACCCCACTTCACCTTCTCCATCTCCAAACACTGAGGTGGAGCGCCATGCTCTGGAAGTGAGCTGATCTAACTGTCCTCTCCTGGACTGCTCT
>NW_008389864.1:0-228 GCF_000622305.1 Nannospalax galili
GAACTGGAGTTATCACAGCAACACAGAAACCAAACTAGGACATCAGTGTATACAGCAAAAGAGCCCGAGACTATCCCTGAGCCCCAAATCTATACAATACCTCAACAGTGGGTCCCCTCATGGATTAGATTCACATGTATTTTTATAGCTTAACATAACAGTAACAAGGGTGGTAGCAACTGGTAGTACTCCCCATCATACAGCAATACCAATAGTTCTAATAGTTTT
>NW_008389865.1:0-228 GCF_000622305.1 Nannospalax galili
GAGCATTGTGATATCACACTGGATAATTGTGATGTCACAATGGAACATTGTTATAGACATTGGAGCAATATAATGGCACTTGGGTTGATAGTGTTGGCACATTTGAGCATTTTTGTGTCATAGTCAAGCATTGTTACATCACAATGGATTGTTGTGAAGTCATATTGTAACATTGTAATGGCACACTGGAGCATTCTGATGTCAAATTGGAGCATTCAGCAGTCACAA
>NW_008389866.1:0-228 GCF_000622305.1 Nannospalax galili
GATGAAATTCACCACTAGGCCCTTAACTTCTCCAGTATCAGGCTTATTACCGTGGGCAACAAGCAAGCCTGCAAGGGAAGGATTAGGGGTGACTGACTGAGATATCCTACTTCTCCTCAGCTTGTCATCTGGCTGGGAGGGACTAAGAAAGAGACTGGAGCAGTTACTGTCAATGTCTCATTATTAATCACCTGACTATTAACATTTTATCTTATCTTGGCAAGCATG
>NW_008389867.1:0-228 GCF_000622305.1 Nannospalax galili
GCTCTGAAGATGGGTTTTACGATAATGTGAGTACTTAACATCAGGACTGAACTGCATACTTAGAAATGGTTAAGACCCTAATTTTATATGTATTTTACCATAGTTTTTTAAAAGTATTAATAACATACGTCCATATAATGAACTAGATAGAGCAAATATGTAAATGTATTAAGAAACTAAAGACATAAAGCAAGCTTAAGCATTTAAGGTATTTGTTCCTGATCGGCA
>NW_008389868.1:0-228 GCF_000622305.1 Nannospalax galili
ACTAAAACTAAAAATTTCTCACCTCCCTACCATCTCTGAGGACGAGCCTCTGTCCTAACATGGGCCCTTCCCTTCTGCTCCTGTTGGGACCTCTCTTTACTCTCCCATTCTCCCTTTGGGTTGACAGGAAATTCCAAATTTCATTCAGGATTAAAAAAAAACACAACTTCTTATCTATACCTTTTGCCCTTCTTCAGGATGCACTTCCAATATCCACCAATATCCACC
>NW_008389869.1:0-228 GCF_000622305.1 Nannospalax galili
TGTGTTAGCATCATCTGCATTGGACCATGTTAGAATCACCTGCATTGGACCCTTTTATCAGCATCTGCATTAGATTGTGTTAGCATTGCCTGCAATGAACTGTGTTAGCATCACCTGCATTGGACCCTGTTAACATCATCTTCATTGGAATGTGTTAGCATCACCTGCACTGGACTATGTTAGCATCATCTGTATTGGACCGTGTTAGAATAACCTGCATTGGATCAT
>NW_008389870.1:0-228 GCF_000622305.1 Nannospalax galili
TTGCTTTTGCAGAAGACTGGAGTTCGGTTCCCCGCACCCATCTAAGGTGGCTCACAACTGCCTGTAACTCCAACTCCAGAGGCTCCAACACCCCCTTCTGCTAGTACAGGCACTCACACACGTGACATATTCACACAGACACACATACTTGTCTTATAGAAATAAGTCTTGTTTTTGTTTTGTTTTGTTTTGTTTTTTAGTTTTGCTTTGTTTTCTAAGACAAGATCT
>NW_008389871.1:0-228 GCF_000622305.1 Nannospalax galili
TGGATGAATACAGCACACCATATCCACAAGAGGTGCCAAACCCAGCAACCACGAGGAACAGACCACGGATGCATGTGGAAATGTGGATGGATCTCCGAAACATCTGACTGAGTGCAAGTTTGCATGCTATATGCTTCAGCATATATGAAGTTCTAGAACAAGCAAAATTAATTGATACTGAAAAAATTGAACAGATCTTTCTAAAGTTTTGATATTGTTTAAAAGTGT
>NW_008389872.1:0-228 GCF_000622305.1 Nannospalax galili
GGCAGGATTTACCTTCCGTCTTCCATTCAGAAGCCCAGTGACACCTACTGCACTTCCTGTGTAAAAGCATGCCTGTGAAAATTACCTGATCCACCAGGAAAGTTCCAGAAATCCTAGCGCTGCTGGGATGTTTTGGCAAGGAAAGTCCAACACAGGGAGACAAACGTCAGTTTTCCATGAATGGCATCCGTGCCAAGAACTCCCTAACAATGAGGAGCTCGGGTAGTC
>NW_008389873.1:0-228 GCF_000622305.1 Nannospalax galili
GGGGTCACATGCAACAGAGTGAATAGGTGGGTCTTTGTGTATCCTCTTCAGTTAGCGCTGCTTCTTGCTTTATAAATATCAGTACAGGAGTCAGTGTCACATTGATTTTACTGTTTAAGGCCAAATTTACCACAGTAATTTGAAGTAGGCCTTTACCTTTCTCTAACTTCCCTCAATGCCCAGTGTTTAATGACTTTATAGTTGCTAACCAACACTACATAGAACAGG
>NW_008389874.1:0-228 GCF_000622305.1 Nannospalax galili
GACAGGTAAACTTTCCACTGAGACTGAAGGCAAGCAGAAGAAACAGAAGCTCTCTTCTGCCGTGTCCTTTGCGTATTGGCTGCCTCCAGACCCACTTAGGATGGGTCTTCCTGTTTCAAATAATCTTATCGGCAAAGTCTCTCACATTTTAGTAAATTCCAGGCCCAGTCACGTTGACAGTCAAAATTAGCCATGATCATTAGTATGCTGACTCTTATGAATCTCCCC
>NW_008389875.1:0-228 GCF_000622305.1 Nannospalax galili
GTGATGGAAGTCAATTCAAGGCATTTATTAGTAACAGCAATTTTTTGCATTATTGAGAATAAAACCTGACAAACGTAATATAAATTCAAGTTCTCCCTTACAATTAGCTTGTAATTATAGGAAAGCTTGTTTTCCTCAACAGTCAAATTTTATATCTTTTTGTCCAAGTTTTGGCTTCTTTTCACTGTAAACTTTGATAAGTAGATACATGGTGAATGCTCCATGTCT
>NW_008389876.1:0-228 GCF_000622305.1 Nannospalax galili
TGCATGAGCTGTCCGGTCCTGAAGGGACTTCTACTTTGCATAACAGAGGTCCCCAACAGGTAGGCAGATACATTTCCGTGGCCTGGCCTTCTGTCAAGTGTGGAGAACATTAATGACCAGCAACAGCACCCCAGGGATTAGTCAGTGAATTTTCTATAAGGACCTGAGAGGAGAGGTAACATAGAGGTATCTGAATCAGAAGGCTTTTCAGAACTGAGGAGGAAAGAC
>NW_008389877.1:0-228 GCF_000622305.1 Nannospalax galili
CACATTGGAGCATTGTGATTTCACAGTGGAGCATTGTGATGACAACCTACATCATGGTGATGTCACAATCGAACATTGTGATATCATAATGTAATATTGTGATGGCACAATGAATAACTGTGATGTCAAAATGTAACATTGTGAAGTTACATTGTAGCATTATGATGCCAAATTGGGGCAATATAATGGTACATGGGGCCATAGTGTTGGCATATTGGAGCATTGTGA
>NW_008389878.1:0-228 GCF_000622305.1 Nannospalax galili
GACCTTGTTCTGGGCATTAACCACTTCACAGCTCCCTGATTTTCCAGTTTACTTGCCTCTCTGTATCTTCCTTTTAGCTCAGGAATACTTATTTTTCTTCTTTTATATAAAAAAGGATTTTTTGTATTTTATTTTATGCATATGAGTGCGTTGTCTCTATGGATGTAAGTGCACCTGTGCATGCAATGCCCACAGAGACCAGAAAAGGACATCGAATCACCTGGAACT
>NW_008389879.1:0-228 GCF_000622305.1 Nannospalax galili
TGGCAGGGAGGCATGGTGGCAGGAGGTGGCTGGTGCAGGAGAAGCAAAAGGGAAGCTGTCACATCATCATGCAGGCACAGAAAGAAGAGATGACTGGAGATCTGGTAAGGCTTAAGAAATCTCTAAGCCCAACCCCAGTGACGTGGTACTTCCAGGTTAGCCACCCCTTCTAAAACATCCCAAAACAGCGCCATCATCTGGGGAAAAAAGGTCCAAACACTTGGAGCC
>NW_008389880.1:0-228 GCF_000622305.1 Nannospalax galili
TCCTAACGGTCCCAACTGTCATAACTGTCATAACTGTCATAACTGTCATAACTCTCCTAACAGTCATAACTGTCATAACTGTCAATACTGTGATACCTGTGAAAATTGTCCTAAGTGTCATAACTGTCACAACTGTCCTAAGTGTCATAACTGTCATAACTCTCATAACTGTCATGGCTCTCCTAACGGTCCTAACAGTCATAACTGTCATAACTGTCATTACTGTCC
>NW_008389881.1:0-228 GCF_000622305.1 Nannospalax galili
AGTAAAAGTAGGCCCTCCCTCCACATTGGGGGATGAGCCATTTAGCCCGGTAGTCACCTGGGCAAACATAGAAAGTCAAGGTACACAACATGGCACAGTGCTTATGAGGGCCACATCCCCCCCACGGGTCAAGTCCCAGTCTTCCGGGGAGACTTTCTTTATCTTGTGCCACCTCAGTATTCCAGTTTCCCTCTAAGTCCCAGAGTTCTGGTGCTCCTAAAGCTAATT
>NW_008389882.1:0-228 GCF_000622305.1 Nannospalax galili
CCTTTATGTTGCTCCAATATTCCATGACAATGTTACAATATGACTTTACAATGTTCCTTTGTGACACCACAATGCTCCAAGTTGACATCACAATGCTCCCTATTCCAACACTATTGACCCATGTGTTATTGTATTGCTCTACGCTGCCATGAAAATGTTACAACATGACTTCATAAAGTTCCTTTGTCTTTTCACAATGCTCCATTGTGACGTCACAGTGCTCCAGTA
>NW_008389883.1:0-228 GCF_000622305.1 Nannospalax galili
GGGAATCAGGAGAGGTGACAGCTTCCTGAGCCAACATGATGGAACTGATAGTGTGGAAGACGTAGAAGTCTTGATACTGTGTGGCTGCTGTTGAGCCTATAGAACAGCCGTCTGTGGAAATAGCCAACATCTGTGCCGCTAGTTAGAGAAGAAGACAAGTTTACTCATTTTAATTTCAGTATCTTTGATGAATTTGCTATTTTCTGTTTTCTACATACCCAATCAGTA
>NW_008389884.1:0-228 GCF_000622305.1 Nannospalax galili
TACTTTTAGATTTTCTAATTTAAAAAATATTTGATTTATATATTTTTATGCATATGAGTGTTTTGCCTGAATACAAGTTGAGCATACCCATGAGTGTAATGCCTGCAGAGACCAGAAGAAGGTACCAAATATCCTGAAAAACGAATTACAGACAATTGTCAGCTGTCAAGTGGGTGTTGGGAACTGAACCCAGGTCCTCTGCAAAAGTATCCAGTACTTCTAGTCACT
>NW_008389885.1:0-228 GCF_000622305.1 Nannospalax galili
GGGTTGCCCCCTTATGAGCTGTTGGCCAGAGAGATCCTAGAGATCCTAAAATTAACCATGCTATTGCCATTAATGTCAGTTGTACACTAGAAAAGTTCTGTGAGGTCATGTTGTTGAAGACACTGCATGATGTGACTGTGGGAGGAGAGATGGAGCTGAGACTAAGCTGAAAACTCCATGCCAATGCATGGATGGCCTTCATAGTGCCAGAAGGCACTATGCAGATGG
>NW_008389886.1:0-228 GCF_000622305.1 Nannospalax galili
GGAGGCAATCTACAGTTGTGGCAATAGTGTGTCATATTTGGGGAGTCTCTTAGGCTAATGTGACAGCAACTCAAAGGGATGTTTTTCATTTCATAGAAGCACACACTTAAGTGACTTTGGAGTTTTAAAGAAACTTTGGATATTTAAGTGTTTAACTTTTAAAACCTGTGGGTCTTACATTAGACGCCATTGCTGCCACAGGCACACATGATCAAGCCTCCACTGGCC
>NW_008389887.1:0-228 GCF_000622305.1 Nannospalax galili
GCCCTTAACCCTTGAGCCATCTCTCCAGTTTCTAGAACAGGGTTTCTCACACCTATTCCATGGCAATCCCTTTTCACACAAGTGTGTAGGTATGTAAAATGTGTATTGTACTAATCAAAAAGTTGCTGATAACAAATCATGAAGAAATTCATTTTAAAACAATTTTTGTTACACACATTTTTTAATTTTAAATATTTTATTATTTTTATTTTATGTGTATGCGTGTAT
>NW_008389888.1:0-228 GCF_000622305.1 Nannospalax galili
TTAACCTTTTCAAGCATATGCTTCTCTGACCAAACTTAGTAACAACATTAATCTATTGGAATAAGCATAAATATTTAGAAGACAGTTTAACATCATGCCTATAGAGCAAAATAACAGTAAGTAGCAAGTTTCACCTGAGAGGCTATGAACTCCCCAGTCATGGGCACTTGACCAAGTTTACAGTACAAAGCATGAATTCCTTCTATGACCTCTAGTCCAATCTCATTG
>NW_008389889.1:0-228 GCF_000622305.1 Nannospalax galili
GACCGGAAGCCACATGGGCGCCCGCCACGCTCTCCTTACCTCGCTCTGCACCCGCCGCAGGACCGCTCCCGGCTGCACAACACCGCGGCTTCTCGCGCCGCTCGCCTGCGCTTTCTGACTGGCCGAGTCGGGCGCTCCCAGAAGCCCCCGCGCGCCGCCCAATGAACTTTACGAGACCCCGGAGGGAGGACGGGACGTGCACACGGGCGGGGCGGGGCGGGGCGGGGC
>NW_008389890.1:0-228 GCF_000622305.1 Nannospalax galili
TCCACAACTGTATAAATGTGAAACAGCTTGGGTGTCCATTGATGCATCAATGGATACGAAACTATAACAATACACAGACGGAATATTCTTCAGCATTAAAGATGCAGGAGACTCTGACACTGCTACAAGACAGATGAGGGTTTGGGACAGTAGCATCGAGGGAAACCAGCTAGTCATAGAAGGACAAACTCAACATGCTCCCCTCACCAATATCTTGTGGTGGAGATC
>NW_008389891.1:0-228 GCF_000622305.1 Nannospalax galili
ATCTGTTCATTTATCACTCCATCCATCATCCACTATCCTTCCATTGACTCATCCATCCACCTTCCATCCATCCTTTTCATTCACCTACCCATCTTCCATCCACCCTCCATTATTTCAGTCATCCACCTTCCATCCATCCTTCTATTTATTCAGCCATCCATCTTCCATCCATCCTTTCATTCGTCACCCATCCATCATCCACCCACCCTCCCATTTATTCAGTCTTCC
>NW_008389892.1:0-228 GCF_000622305.1 Nannospalax galili
TTCTATGACTCAAGTATGTGTTATCTTCAGCAATAGGGGTTTAAAGTCAGGATCTGGAGGGTTATGAAGGCAATTACAATAGTCTGTGTGGTGGTTTGAATGAGAATGTACCCCATAAGCTCCAAGCATTTGAACATTTTGCTCCCAGTTCATGGCACTATTTAGGGAGGTCTGAGAAGTGTGGCCTTGCTGGAGGAGGCACGTCACTGGGGGTGGGCTTAGAGACTT
>NW_008389893.1:0-228 GCF_000622305.1 Nannospalax galili
GAAGTGCAGCCTGGCCTTCAATTCCTGACCCTCTTGCCTCCACCCCTCAAGTGCTGGGATTATTAGTGTGAACCACCATGCCTAGAATGGACATTCTGCTTTGGTGAACATGTTGGGGAACTTTCAGGAAAACTGTCAGAGAAAACTAGGTATGTACTATTACATTTTTTAAAAAATGTGTTGTGCTTCTAGTACAAACAAATATTGTATCATCTGTTATGGAAGACA
>NW_008389894.1:0-228 GCF_000622305.1 Nannospalax galili
TACACCCTCTGACGTATACATTGTCGTGTCACCGGCCCCCTCTGACATGCAAATGGTCGTGTCACCTGCCCTCCCTGACGGGCACATGTTCATGTCACCTGCCCCCTCTGAGGTGCAGATGGTCGTGTCACAGGCCCCCTCTGACGTACGGATGGTTGAGTCACCTGCCCTCTCTGATGTGCACATGATCGTGTCAACTGCCCTCTCTAATGTGCACATGGTCGTGTC
>NW_008389895.1:0-228 GCF_000622305.1 Nannospalax galili
ACAACTGTTTGTAACTCCAGTTCCAGGGGATCCAACGCCCTCTTCTGACCTTGGTGGGCATTGCAGGATATGGGTGCACTTACATACATGCAGGCAATAGACTCATACACATTAAATAAAAATGATAAAATATTTTTAAGAAATGGTTGTTAGATGTCATGTGGGTCCTAGAACCCTAACCAGTGTCTTCTGCAAGACCAGCCAGATCTCTTAACTGCTGAACCATTT
>NW_008389896.1:0-228 GCF_000622305.1 Nannospalax galili
ACTGTGTGGTAATATGAGAGAAAATAGATAAAATTCAGTTTCAAATTTGAAGTAAGCGATGACCCTAGTTGCCAAACATGGTGCATACACCTTTAATCCCAGCACTTGGGAGGCAGAGGTAAGTTGATCTCTGTGAGCCAGCCTCATCTCACTAGTGATTTCCAGGACAGCTGGAGCTGCAGGGAAACCCTATCTCAAAAAGTTTAAAAAAAAAGAAAAAGAAAAAGA
>NW_008389897.1:0-228 GCF_000622305.1 Nannospalax galili
AATGTTATTTAATTCATATGTCACTGTTTTTCCTTTGTCCAGCTGACACATATGTTGGAGATAGTAGGGTATTGAATTCACCTACTATTACTGAGTTGGGGCTAACTTGTACATTATAGTCCTGTAGTACTGTTTTTATGAAATTGGATGCACCAGAATTTGGTGCATATATGTTCGTGATTGCTATAACTTCTTGACCAATTGTTCCTCTGATTAGAATGAAATGAT
>NW_008389898.1:0-228 GCF_000622305.1 Nannospalax galili
TAGATAGATGATTGATAGATGGATTAGATAGATAGATGATAGATAGATAGACAGATAGATAGATAGAGAGAGAGATAGATGATAGATAATGGTAGATAAATGATTGATAGATGAGATAGATAGATATAGATAGATAGATAGATGATAGATAGATAGAGACATAGACAAATAGATGACAGATAAATAGATAGATAGATGATAGATAGATAGATGATAGGTGATAGATGA
>NW_008389899.1:0-228 GCF_000622305.1 Nannospalax galili
GGGCTGCGGGGCTGAGCTTGTTACTGGCATCTTGGGGAAGACCCACTTCCCTCAGTGAGTGTGAGCAGGAGTGTGACGCTGGAGGACCAGAGTGACGATGGAGTCAGCCACAATGTGTGCATGTGTGTACGAATGCATGTTCACGTGTCTGCATGAATGTGTATGGATGCATGTGTGCATGCATGTGCATGGGTATGCATGAATGTGTAGGTGTGTGTGTGTGTGTGT
>NW_008389900.1:0-228 GCF_000622305.1 Nannospalax galili
CCTCCCCTCCGTCCTTTCTTTTTCTCTGCGGATAAAGCCCAAGACGTTGCATATGCTAGACAAATGTTCCTCCACTCAGCTACGTCACTAGCCCCATAAACAGTATTTTTTCTTTCTCATTTTTATTAGTTCTTTGATTATTTTTTGTTGTTTTGTATATTTTATTGAATTTTTGTATATTTCATGCAAAACAATCATTTTTATATCTTCTCCTCCGACCACACCCTT
>NW_008389901.1:0-228 GCF_000622305.1 Nannospalax galili
ATATTTTCTATAGTTAAAAAAGTTGCACTATGAGGGTATAGAGTTGGCTCACCTGTTAAGAGCAGTAGCTACTTTTACAGAGGATCTGGGTTCTATTTCCAGCACTCACCTGGTGCCTAACAACCTTCTGTAACACCAGTTCCATGGGATCTAATGCCCTCTTCAGATCTCCACAGTTATTATACACAGGTACATTTACATACATATAGACAAAATGCTCATACATAT
>NW_008389902.1:0-228 GCF_000622305.1 Nannospalax galili
ATTATGGGGGTTTAAGTGGGGGAAGGAATGGATATTTTTGTCACATTTCCCTATAAAAAGTGAGACAAAAAGTGAAATGAAACACTAAAAAGATATTTGAACATTATAAATCTTTAATTGGGCTCCCATAATACTCTCTTGCATGGAGTGTTTCATGATTTTCCCATGTTTCTTACTAAAACAAAATAATTTTATCCCTCACTGTAAAGGGCTCCTTAGAACTTTCCA
>NW_008389903.1:0-228 GCF_000622305.1 Nannospalax galili
CAATTGGAGTACCCCTTCAGTGGGTCTATCTAAGACTCCCAAATTACATAACACATCTCTAAAGGGAAAAGAAAGTCCTTGAATCATGAATAAGATATGAGAAGGAGAAGTAAAGTAATTATCATTACAAGTTCTAGACAGGGAACAAGAAAAAAGTCAAAACAGGGCAATTTTCAAATGTTCATATACCAACATGAACTCTTTAAGAGTGTAAGCCAGGCATGGTGG
>NW_008389904.1:0-228 GCF_000622305.1 Nannospalax galili
CACAAATACATACACAATTTAAAACAAAATAAACCTTTTTAAAAGATTTAAATCTGATTCATCTTTAAATCCTGCCTAGGAGATCTGTCCATTGATGAAAGTTAAGTTGGAAGTCCCCAATTATTATGGTTTCAGAAGATCTCTGTCCTTTAGGACTACTGATGATTTGTAGACTTAGGTGCTACAACGTTTCACACAGACATGCACATACACACATGTACACACACA
>NW_008389905.1:0-229 GCF_000622305.1 Nannospalax galili
GAAATTTAGCAAACTGAATATAACAAATTGAATTCAAGAGATTAAATTAAACAATTTACAGAAAAGCTTATGTACCATGACACAGTGTGGTTTACCCTTCAGTGCAATTTAAAATAATTTTTAAATTATTTTTATTTTATGTGTTGAGTGTAGTGCCTGCGTGCAGCTAGGTGCACCCGTGTCATGCAATGCCTCTGGAGGTCAGCAGAGGGCGATGGATCCCCTGGAA
>NW_008389906.1:0-229 GCF_000622305.1 Nannospalax galili
TAATAATTTTAAAGAATTGAATAACAAAACATAGTAAAATAATAAGGCGCTCCAAAATAGAAGTGTACAAATCTGTTTTTTGTGGACTCCTAATGAACTTCTTCAGTTTTGCTTGGGCCTAGTGATGCATGTCAGCTATCAGTATGCTACAGTGGGAGAGAGAGATGGTGGGGATTTCAAATCTAGTCCTTCAACCTGAAGGTTTTCAGCCTGGTTGGTATCATCCTGT
>NW_008389907.1:0-228 GCF_000622305.1 Nannospalax galili
CTAATTTGGAAAATATCTCCATTCCCATATCCTTTTAACATCTTTTACATTTCTCATTTTCTTTATTTTTTAAATAATTATGATACATAGTAGCATTAACAAATAAATTTTCAATCTGTTGTGAGACTTCTTTTCCTGGAGATACTAAGCACTGCTTATTCCTTTTTAAGGTTCCAATGTCAAGCCAATGTTTGATTAAAGTTTTGCTGGGGAACCAGTGAATTTACT
>NW_008389908.1:0-229 GCF_000622305.1 Nannospalax galili
TGGCTTGCTCCTCTGACCTGTGTTCAGCCTGCTTTCTTATACAAACTGAGACCACTTGCCCAGTCGGGTGCTACCGCTTACAGTGGGCTGAGCCCTCCCACATCACTCAACAATTAATTGCATAGCAGTATTTAGACTAGCATTACTGTTGGTTTTCAGGGCTGGGACTGCCTTAGTTCTGGACACATTTGCTTGTGACATGACCCATTCTAGGTTCTTAAACCTCCCC
>NW_008389909.1:0-228 GCF_000622305.1 Nannospalax galili
TGCTATTATTAAATTTGATTTAATTAAATTACACGAGATTCAACACTCAAAACCTCAGTGGCACTAGTCACATTTTAAGTAGTCACAGACGGCTAATGGCTACCGTACTGATTATCACAGAAATAGGTGAGTCCCATCAATGCAGAGAGTTCTACCAGATAATTGTGCTTTAGAGTGGGTGGGACCTGATGATGAAGTAGAGAAATATAATTAATTTCTTCTAGAAGG
>NW_008389910.1:0-228 GCF_000622305.1 Nannospalax galili
GCTTTCAAAGTCAGCTGTAATCCTAATGGGTTTTCCTTTATATTTGTCTTGCTGTTTTTCTTTTGCAACTTTCAGTATTTTCTCTTTGTTCTTTACATTTAGTTTTTTTACTATGATGTGCAATGGAAAGTTTCTTTTCTGGCCCTGTCTCTTTGGTGTTCTATATGCTTCTTATAATTGTACGGGCATGTCTTTCTTTAATTTTGGGAAATTTTCTTCTACGATTCT
>NW_008389911.1:0-228 GCF_000622305.1 Nannospalax galili
TGACATGACCATGTGCACGTCAGAGGTTGCAGGAGACATGACCATCTGCACATCAGAGGGGGCAGGTGACACGACCGTCTGCAAGTCACAGGGTCAGGTGACAGGACCATCTTTGCAGCAGAGGGGGCAGGTGACAAAACCATGTGAACATCATAGGGGGCAGGTCACACGACCGTCTGCACATCAGAGGGGCAGGTGACACGTCCAACTGCCAGTCAGAGGGAGCAG
>NW_008389912.1:0-229 GCF_000622305.1 Nannospalax galili
CTGCCACTACTCCTCATGGTCTTTCTTGTGCTGTTTCTGTTACGGACAGAGCAGGAAGGCAATAACCTCTATTGGTGCTCTGCTCACAGGGGTGTGCTGAGACAGTCCTGGGCAACTCCATAGCTCTATCTAATTCTCTGCTGGCCACATATAACTGTGTGGGACAGAGTGCAAGTTTCTGTGGCTCTGGTTGGGGTTTCAGTTCTGGATAGTCACTAGCCCAGTGACA
>NW_008389913.1:0-229 GCF_000622305.1 Nannospalax galili
ACCAAAAAAAAAAAAGAAAAAAAAACCAAAAAAAAAAACAAATAGGGAATCTCTTTCTTTTTTTGTTTCTTTAACTATACCAAGGCTACTTTTAAGGTATTTGTTGTGGTAATGGTTCCCCAAAGAGGTCTATATCCACATCCCTGCAATCCATGAACGGACCTTATATGGCGAAGACTACCTTTGCAGATGTTAGTCAATTGAGGATTTTGAGGTATACTGGTGGGCC
>NW_008389914.1:0-229 GCF_000622305.1 Nannospalax galili
ACTGAGGGAGATTAAGGCTGTGCAACGAATTTCAGAAAGAATACAATAGAAACGTTTTTCTTGAACGCTAGTGTATTATATACTTAACTGAGACATTAAATGTGTCTCTCCTGATGATTTGGGAGGACTTTGATTGTATTTAAGCCTCTCAAATTCTTGAAATTTCATGGCCAGTTTTGAAGGAGAACTTTATAAAAATTGGGTTTATAAGCCAGTTTTCAGTCTTGAA
>NW_008389915.1:0-229 GCF_000622305.1 Nannospalax galili
TCACTATGTGCTGGGATTAAAGGGGTGCGCCACCACGCCTGGCTATTTACTTATTTTTTTAATCTTGGAGACGGTCTCATGTTGCCCCAGTTGGTCTTGAGCTCATTATGTAGCTGAGAATGACCTTGAACTCCTCATCGTCCTGACAGTTATTATAGGTATGTGCCACCATGCCAGCTTTAAGAAGGAAATTCTGACAAAACAGCACAGGTGAGCTTGGAGGCTATTA
>NW_008389916.1:0-229 GCF_000622305.1 Nannospalax galili
CCTGGGACTGCAGAGGGATGACCAAGGGAACAGATGGGGACAGTGCAGTCCCTAGAGGCCAGAAATGTGAGAGCAAGCCCTTCAGTCCACAGACAAGCTGGAAAACCCTGCACCCCACAAAAAGCAGAGCCCCTCTCTGAATCCTAGTTGCTGAGGTTGAAAGGCTCCCAGCCAGGGTGGGGATGAGGCTCCAGTGAGATCACAGTCACATGAAATAAGGAGGACTGAC
>NW_008389917.1:0-229 GCF_000622305.1 Nannospalax galili
CACAGACACATGTTAATTCCTGTGTGTTAGATCATTCAAAACCCAAGTGCTCAGATGAAGGGTTTTGAAAACATTACCTTCATGTGACAGTAGCTGAAACTATGCTGCTTGAAACCGAACCCAGAAGTATTTAGGCAAGAATGATACAGTGGGGGGAAAACAAGGATTCTGAATTCTTCAATAAGCAACAGAAAAGCAATGAAACCATAAAGTCCTTTCTCAAAGAGAA
>NW_008389918.1:0-229 GCF_000622305.1 Nannospalax galili
AACTAACTTTCTGACATTTATTGAGAAGGTGTGTCCGTGGTTTCCTGCAGGCCCCTGATTGTGTTTGGGTCAAGGTGATATAAAGTATATTCCTTGCAGTTTTCAGGCACCGTTGTCTAACTCATTGTCCGTTTTACCACATGTTCCCTCCTGCCCTCTTTTTTTCACCTTTAGGTCCCTCTACAGCTGACATTCTCCCTTATCCTCATTTGGGGGAGCGGGCATGTTT
>NW_008389919.1:0-229 GCF_000622305.1 Nannospalax galili
TAGCCCCAAGTGGCCTGGAACTTGCTATGTGGACCAGGCAGACCTCGAATGCACAGAGACTCACTTGTCTTTGCCTCCCAAGCACTAGGACTAATGACATGCACCATCATCCCAGGCAGGATGGAAAAAATGTAAAGGCTGCTGACCTTAAAACTGACTAGCTGCCAGTTTAGACTGCGAGTAAAATTGTTAAGTCAGGGTTAAGAGGCCATCTGTCCCATAAACACAA
>NW_008389920.1:0-229 GCF_000622305.1 Nannospalax galili
GTGATGTTCAGCAAATGAAAATCTAAACTAAGGGTCTTGTAGCTTTAAACAAATGCATATTGTCTGGCTGTCGAGAAAAGCAGAAAGTAAACCTGAACGGTTGGATTTCACCCATCGAAGCAAAGACAGAAAATGATTGGATTCAGTCTTGAATTTTATAGAACTAAATTTGATGGCAAGCTCCGTCGCATTCTGCGGCGATTGTTTTCAGAGCTGCCTTATTAAGTTA
>NW_008389921.1:0-229 GCF_000622305.1 Nannospalax galili
TGTTATGGGTAAAAGAAGTGTAAAAAGTAACATTTGTATAATACAGAGAAATATAAAAGACATCTTTCAGTAGTCATAGGTAACTCAATACTTGTTTGTACCTATTTAATCCAAATCTGTAACCTGTTGGGCAGTACAAGTCAGGAGTGGACTGAAAATTAACACCTCTGTATCTCAATAAACCTATTCAGAACTTTTAATAAGTTTGTTTAAAATGAATCTCATTATC
>NW_008389922.1:0-229 GCF_000622305.1 Nannospalax galili
CTTTGACTATAGTATAGATTTCCTTGGCATCATTACATGTTGTGGATTTTACAGATAGCACAAGTTCCTCAATGGTAAACCCCACAGAGCACTCGGTTTCCACAATGTTGGTTACTGGGATCCTAGGGACATTTTGTCTGGAGCCTGGTGGTGGACTTCCACAACAATCCCAAGGCCAGGGGTGCCTCAGCAGCTGGCCTATGTCTATCCTATAGCCATGATCCCCAGC
>NW_008389923.1:0-229 GCF_000622305.1 Nannospalax galili
AAAACTCAATCACTGGACTGTTCCAGAATCCAGAGTTAAGATGAAACTAGGTTCTTCACTTCTGTCTCTATGGTCACATATGAGATGTGTGTTTTTCCAAAGGTATCTTTAATTTGTTATTGAATGTAACTGAGTCAGGCTAGAGCTAATTTTAGGGTCATTGTATGATTCTCAGTGAGGACTAATTCAGTGGATCAACTGAAAAGGAAGGAAATTATTTTGATGGTTT
>NW_008389924.1:0-229 GCF_000622305.1 Nannospalax galili
CGGGGGGGGGGGGAGTAGAAGTCTGGATCCTCGAGCATTTTGAGAACGTGATACACCAAGTAATTTACTTGGTTTTCTCTGTAGAAGCATAGAACAAGGCATTTTATGAGCAAGAAAAGATTTAAGACTATGATACCCAAGAGCAAATAAGTAAAGATCTATGAAGGGTCAAACAAATCTTTTAAGTTCAACCAAAGTTTGTTGAGGAACCCAGAGTTTATATCTAATG
>NW_008389925.1:0-229 GCF_000622305.1 Nannospalax galili
TCACCTTGGAACATAGTGATATCACAATGGAACATTTTGAAGTCACATTGTAACATTGTCATGGAATATTGGAGCAATATAAGGACACATGAACTGCAACTGTTTTACATTGGAGCATTGTGATGTCACATTGGAATATTAGAATCCCTGCTGTGACATTGTGATGGCATATTGGAGAAATATAAGGGTACACAGGGTGATAGTTTTGGCACTTTGGAGAATTGATATC
>NW_008389926.1:0-229 GCF_000622305.1 Nannospalax galili
AGCAAGTCAAATTCCAGGGAACACTGGGCTCTGTCCCAGGCAATCTAGATTGCAGCAGTCCCGTGTTCATCAGTACTGAGATGGCCAGAGATGCATGCATTCCATTTTCTTCAGTCACAACTTAAATCACTTTATGAAGACATCTACCTCAGCAGAAGAACTAGCTTGACTAGTATTATGACTGTCTACATCTTAAGCCACAACCATACTAAGATTTTTGTTTTCTTTT
>NW_008389927.1:0-229 GCF_000622305.1 Nannospalax galili
AACATACATGAGAGGAGAGCAGTTTTCAAAATACCGAGAAAGGCTCAGAATCAAGCCTTGGTCTTTCCCTGGGAGAATGGTTTTGTATGATATGATGGCGTATTTGTAGTAACTTCCTGTTCCTTAACTGACATGATAATGATAAATGACTGTGGATTTGGGGTGAGCCATATTTATGCAAAGACGCGGTTCCTTTCCTTTTCCCTCTGATTTCATCAGGAAATCTAGG
>NW_008389928.1:0-229 GCF_000622305.1 Nannospalax galili
CATAAGAATTGTGATTTAGCATGACATTGGTTTGCCAACAATCCATTAAGCGCATCTGTATTGAATACACATCATTTGCCAAGGTCTCGTCTATATGATAGTAGTTCACTCATGAAAAGATGGTAGTGCATTCATGTAAAAACACATATAGACAGAAAACATAAAACTAGAAATCTGCCCGTGTTTTGAAGAAATTAAAATGAAATGGAACAGGCAAACTAAAGCAAGT
>NW_008389929.1:0-229 GCF_000622305.1 Nannospalax galili
GCCTCTGGGAATGCAACCACCCTCCTCTAATTCTATTAGAAAAGGGGAATCACCCCCCAATTTGGGATCTCTCCACAACTCTCCTTCTCCTCCCTCGGCATCCCCTGTGGCATATGTTTCTTATACCTTGCCCTCTGCTTCTGATTCTGAATCTCTCCTTTCCATGTTTCAAAATCTTCTTGCAGGAGACACTTTCTCTAGAGAACCTTCAGCTCCCTTGCCACATCCT
>NW_008389930.1:0-229 GCF_000622305.1 Nannospalax galili
GACGGTCCCCAAGATGGTAGTGTAACTGGAAGAGAAGCATACACTGAAGAGGAGAGAGAAGGCAACTGCAGGAGAAAAAGAATAACCCCAGAAAAAAACGCCCAGAGGAGGGCAGAGAAGGAGGTTTGGCATACTTCAATAAACTCCTGCGTGAAAGCACAGCCCCAGACAAGGGAAGCTTTTCGTCAATAGGGAGGAGCGTCTGTGATGCATTGTCTACTCACAGCAA
>NW_008389931.1:0-228 GCF_000622305.1 Nannospalax galili
CTCTCTGCCATACAGATGGACGTGTCACCTGCACCCTCTGATTGGCAGATGATCATGTCACCTGCTCCTCTGATATGCAGAAGGTCGTGAAACCTGTCCCCTCTGACGTGCACATGGTCGTGTCACCTGCACACTCTGACTTGCTGATCTTCGTGTCACCTGCTCCATCTGACTTGTAGATGGTCGAGTCACCTGCCCCCTCTGACGTGCAGATGGTTGTGTCACCTG
>NW_008389932.1:0-229 GCF_000622305.1 Nannospalax galili
TGTAAAGCTAATCCTTACTGTAAACCTAACTCTATCCCTTAACATACCCCTGTCCCTAATTCTAACTGTAACCCTAACCATAACTCAAACTCCAATACAATAATAATCCAAAATACATACTGTAGACCAAAATTAAGTGTAACCAAATCCTTAACCCTAAATCTTGCCCCAACCCTATGCCTAACCCTAAAACTAAGCATAATCCTATATGTAGCCCTCTCCTAAAACC
>NW_008389933.1:0-228 GCF_000622305.1 Nannospalax galili
GACCATCTGCACGTCAGAGGGGGCAGGTGACACAACCATCTGCCCCTCAGAGGGGGTAGGTGTCACGACAATGTGCAGGTGAGAGATGGCAGGTGATACGACAATCTGCACGTTAGGGTGGCAGATGACACAACCACCTGCACGTCAGAATGGGCAGGTGACAAGACCATGTGAACGTCAGAGGTGGCAGGTGACACGACCATCTTAATGGCAGAGAGGGCAGGTGAC
>NW_008389934.1:0-229 GCF_000622305.1 Nannospalax galili
ACTTTACAAACCAAACAAAAAATATTACTCTACAGATCCCAGAATTATGCACTGTCCTAATAATGTTATCAGACTTAATATGGAATACCATATTACTTGGTGTTCCTTAATTCAATCAACTTAACAACCAAAATCAGGGTCACTCTACTTCCTCCCTCTAATCTCTTGATTGTGCTTGCAAATTTAGAGCCCTGACTACAAAGTGCAGACAGAGCTCCTATAATGTTCT
>NW_008389935.1:0-229 GCF_000622305.1 Nannospalax galili
GTACCACCATGCCCAGCCTGCTAACTTTGCTTTTTAAAATATTTTATTTATTATTTTTATCTTATGTATATGAATGTAATGCCTACATGTAGGTGCACCTGTGTCACACAGTGTCTGTGGAGATCAGAAGAGGGTGTCAAATCCCCTGGAGCTAGAGTTATAGATGGTTGTTAGCCATCATGTGGGTGCTGGCAATTGAACCTGGGTCCTCTGTAAGAGCAGTCAGTGT
>NW_008389936.1:0-229 GCF_000622305.1 Nannospalax galili
AAAATGAGCCTTTCTTTGTGAATGGATTATCAAGGGTATCTGCTGCAGTAACAGAAAGCCGATTAACATACTGCCTTCTGTTCACCCACTCACCTGTTGATAGATGCCCAGTCTATCTAAGGTAGGAGCTTTGTGTCATTCTAAATCCTTACTGGAACTCTGACACAAATAATTAGGCCCATTTTAATGAGGAAAGGCCCAGCTAAGGCAAACAATGAGTCACATAACT
>NW_008389937.1:0-229 GCF_000622305.1 Nannospalax galili
TGGAGAAATCCTGTCACCTAGTACCTTTGATGCCTCAGCTCAAAACAGCAGCTTCTGTACACTGAAGGTTTCTCACTACTGTCTCTACCTTTGCCTCTGCAGAGATTTTCAGCTTTTGATTTCCATGGAGATCCCAGAGAGGTAAGGACTTTGGCTTTCTGCATTAATTGTGTTGAGCATTAACATTTAAGCTTTAGGGAAAGAATTCTCATTTGTAGAATCACACCAT
>NW_008389938.1:0-229 GCF_000622305.1 Nannospalax galili
AGTGCTGGGATTAAAGGCGTGCGCCACCCGGCTGTTTTTTTAATTATACAGATCACTAGTAGAAAAAGGGGACATATTCCCTCTTTTGTTGCCCAGGATCCACGGGTCCCATCCCCGGTGCCTCCCTCAGGGGAAGACCTCAGTGAGAGCCGCCAGTCTGCAAGGGACCTGCCCAAAGACAGAGCCATTCTGCCTGAGGGTCCCCAAGTGGAAGAGACCAGATCCCCTT
>NW_008389939.1:0-229 GCF_000622305.1 Nannospalax galili
TTTAGCCAAGAAGCTGGCTACTTCTCTTTGGGGTCTTTTTACCCTAACTGCATTTGAAAATTGCCCTGTTCTGACTTTTTTCTAGTAACCTGTCTAGAGCTTGTAATGCTAATTACTCTTGCCTCTACTTCTCCTTCACAGCTCCTATTCCCCAGTCAAGGACTTTCTTTTCCCCTACAGATGAGAGTTATGCAATTTGGGAGTCTTTTAGATAGATCCACTGAAGGGG
>NW_008389940.1:0-228 GCF_000622305.1 Nannospalax galili
CATTCACACACATACACACATACACACACACACATACACATACACACACACTCATGCACACACATACACACATACACACACAATCACACATCCACACACACACATACACACACATTCTCACACACACATACACAGACATGCACACACACATACACACACACATTCACATACACACACATACACACATGCACACACACAAACATACACACACATACACATACACACACA
>NW_008389941.1:0-229 GCF_000622305.1 Nannospalax galili
ACAAGTACAATGCAACTTCTATACTTAAGGCCCAGGGAATATAGTGGAACACAGGGCAGAAAGAATATTAACGCATCTCCTCAATCTCACCAGTGATGCTTCCTCATGCAACAGATGGTGACTAACCTAGAAAGCCACAACTGACCAAAGTGCAGTGACTAAGAGCCAAAAGAGTCCTTATCTCTGTATCAAATGTCTCCCACCAAGGGTTCAGGAACCATTATAGAAG
>NW_008389942.1:0-229 GCF_000622305.1 Nannospalax galili
AAATTTAAATCGAGAAGCGACAGATTCTTCAAGATAGGACATGAAAAGGTCTTTTTTATTAAGATAGTTTACTTTTATGTACTTTTTCTTCTATATTAGCAAAATGTGACTAGAACTCTAAAAGAGGAAGGAGAAAGGGAAGATACTACCCATTTTCCCCAGCATTCATTTCTGATGAGACCAAGTATTGTCTCACGCTCTAAAATCAAGAATGAAAGGTCAAGCCCCA
>NW_008389943.1:0-229 GCF_000622305.1 Nannospalax galili
TTAAGAAACTTAGGGACTCATTTCCCTAAGTTTATGTGATTCACAAAATCAGTTATTACCATGTATCTCCAAAGCTATGCTTGCTTATAAGATAAACTTCCCAGAAGCAGAAAGAACATAATTGTTTACACCACTGCACTCATTAATCACCACCACCACCACCACCACAACCAAAAAAGTACTTGAGAACACATAAAAATGTACCCCTCCAAGCATGAAACATTGAACT
>NW_008389944.1:0-229 GCF_000622305.1 Nannospalax galili
GTTTACTTACAACATCCAAAGTGAAACTTTCTGAAAATCAAGTCATCTTTCTGTCTAAAACAGTCATATCAACTGACATAAAAGCACAACCCTGGGCATCGTCTACACGTCTGTGCATGGTTCCAATCATTGTCTACACCTAGGACTTGCATCTTGGACTTGCAGAGCCTTTGGCCATGTAAACTGCCACTGGCTTCTGTAAATGTGGAGATGTGTCTGAAAACCCAGG
>NW_008389945.1:0-229 GCF_000622305.1 Nannospalax galili
CGGATTGTGAGAGGACATTGAGGACCGCGTTTGCATACTGAGCACAGTGACAACACAGTGAATCGTTGTAATGACACAATGACACATTGTGATGGCACAATGGAACACTCTGAAGTCATATCGAAACATTGTGATGACACGTTAGAGCAATATAATGGCACATTGGGCCATAGTGCTTGCATATTGGAGCATTGTGATGACACCTTGGGGCATTGTGATGACACATTGG
>NW_008389946.1:0-229 GCF_000622305.1 Nannospalax galili
ACTATCGCTTGGCCTTGTGGATTATATGGGATTCCTGTCTTATGGTCAATGCTCCAGGACATAAGAAATGACTGAAATGTTTGCAACACATAGGCTGGGCCATTATCTGTCTTGATTGACCAGGGAAACCCCATGACAAGCATGTCTGTCTTAACAGCCTAATAACATGGGAAACTTTTTACCCTGTCATTGCCAGGGTGTATGTGAAGCTGGAGCAAGTATCCACTAT
>NW_008389947.1:0-228 GCF_000622305.1 Nannospalax galili
CTGCAAGAACAGTCAGTGCTCTTAACCACTGAGCCATCTCTCTAGCCCCCATTACTTTTATTTTTTATGTGTATGTATGTATTGCCTGCATGTAGGTAAGTGGACCCGTGTTGTGCAATACCTATGGAGGACAGAAGAGACTGTCTGATCCCCTGCAACTGGAGTTATGAAAAGTTATTAGCTGCCATGTGGGAGCTGGGATTTGAACCCAGGTCTTCTGCAAGAACA
>NW_008389948.1:0-229 GCF_000622305.1 Nannospalax galili
ACCAAAAAAAAAAAAAAAGACCAAAAGAAAAAAAAAAAACAGAAAAGAAAACTTGCTAACTTGCCCAAGGCTAAGTCAGGGAGAAGTGAGCCAGGCTGGATTTGAACCCTGTTCTCTTCTGACTTTCCATGCCATGCTGTGACACTGAACATACTACATTGGGAAGGGACTCTGGTCCAGTTCACTGCACCCTGACGGTCGGCTGATACTCACTCTGGAGGCTCCTCTA
>NW_008389949.1:0-229 GCF_000622305.1 Nannospalax galili
CCAGCACCATTTGTTGAAGATGCCGTCTTTCCTCCATTGTGTTCTTGGTACCTTTCTCAAATATCAGGTTTGAATACAGCCTCAAATAGAGGCTGAAATTGTGTGTATTCACATTTATCTATGTGTCTATTTTTGTGCCAGTACCATGTTGTTGTTGTTTAACATTATTATGCATTTAATGTTTTTTTTTAATTAAAAGAAGCATTTCATTACAACAGCATTAACCTAT
>NW_008389950.1:0-229 GCF_000622305.1 Nannospalax galili
TGTGTTGTTCCAATGGAACATTGTGAAATCATATCTTCACATTGTGATGGCACATTGGAGCATCGTGATGTCAAATTCAAGCACTGATATGTCATAATGCAGCATTGTGAAGTCATATAGTAACATTGTGATGGTATGTTGGAGCAGTATAATGGCACATGGGGTGATAGTATTGGCGTATAGGAGCATTGTGATGTCACATTGGAGCACTGTGATGTCACAATGCAAC
>NW_008389951.1:0-229 GCF_000622305.1 Nannospalax galili
GAAAAAGTTAAATATCTCATCTCTTAATGTGAGTCTTTCCTTTTAAAAAATCTTTCATCTTTGCTTTTTGAAACCAAACCAACCACAGCCCTAACATGAAAATGGCGAAATTTAAGAAGGGAGACAGTGTGGGCCTCCGGTTGGCTGGTGGAAATGATGTCGGGCTATTTGTTGCTGGCATTCAGGAGGGTACCTCAGCAGAACAGGAGGGTCTGCAAGAAGGAGACCA
>NW_008389952.1:0-229 GCF_000622305.1 Nannospalax galili
CATACAGATACCTCTTTTCATTTTCTCTCTGCAGTGGCACTCAGACCCCATCATTTTTACTTCCTCTTTTAACCTACTGAGCAATTTTTCTTAGATGCAGTAATGATGCTGAGGCCATGTACCCAAATACTTTGATTTGTTTAACAAAGCTATATAAGCTCCTGCTTCAATGCTTGCCAATGATTGGATGCACATAAATAATTCTGATTATACATGTTGATAATCAAAA
>NW_008389953.1:0-228 GCF_000622305.1 Nannospalax galili
TTTGACGTGCACATGGTCGTGTCACCTGCCCTCTCTGTCATAAAGATGGTCCTGGCACCTGCCCCCTCTGACGTACACATGGTCGTGTCACCTGCGCCCTCTGACGTGCTGATGGTTATGTCACCTGCCCCCTCTGACGAACAGATGGTCATGTCAGGTGCCAACTCTGACGTGCAAATGATCGTGTCACCTGCCCACTCTGACGTGCAGATTTTCGTGTCACCTGAC
>NW_008389954.1:0-229 GCF_000622305.1 Nannospalax galili
TGTTTGACAGGATAGTACTGGACATACATGGCAGAATGCAAGGGGTCCTGCAGATGGGGAGGGGTAGGATGTGGGGGGCAATGGATGGGGAGGGGGTCTAAATTTACTTAAGAATTGTTGTATTAAATGTACAAAAACTCATTAAAAACTTGAAAAGAAAGGAAGAACAAATAATAAGTGTCCACATCCTACTTGGAAATATGTAAGTGACAGCTGTCCACAGGGGACT
>NW_008389955.1:0-229 GCF_000622305.1 Nannospalax galili
TTGCTGCACTAACATGAGGACCTGCGTTAGAGCCCTAGAGCCCACACTAAAAAGACCGGACTTGGCCAGGCGTGGTGGTGCATGCCTCTCTTTAATACCTGCACTTAAGAGACAGAGGCAGGTAGATCTCTGTGAGCTCAAAGCTAGCCTGGTCTACACAGTGAGTTCCAGGCCATCTGGGATTACAGGGAAATCCTGTCTCAAAAAGACTCCCGCCAGGTGTGGTGGC
>NW_008389956.1:0-229 GCF_000622305.1 Nannospalax galili
GCGGGGCTGGATCCAGAGGCAGTACTCCTGGGGCCCAAGGAAGGCACCAAGGCATTCTGGGTGAAAAGGGTCAGGAAGCAGCACTGCTCCCCAGGTGTCTGGGGCCCCAAGACTAGGAATGTCACAGGGCCCAATCTTGGAGTAGAGAACAGTGGGGGAGATGGAAGGGTGAGCGTGTCTGGGGGAGTCAAGGTGCGGAGGGCTGCATGGTAGACTTACCCCAAGAGAG
>NW_008389957.1:0-229 GCF_000622305.1 Nannospalax galili
TGTGTGTTTTACCTGCATGAATGTAAGGACACACGTCATGCAGTGCCTATGGAGGCCAGAAGAGGGCATCAAGTTCCCTGGAGCAGGAGTTATAGATGGTTGTTAGCCTTCCAAGTGGGTGCTAGGAATGGATCTTTGGTCTTCTGCAAGAGTGGCCAGTGGTCTCAACTGCTGAGTCAGCACTGCTCTTTTGATCACTATATTTTTCTTTAATTTTATTTATTTATTT
>NW_008389958.1:0-229 GCF_000622305.1 Nannospalax galili
TCCTTGTGCTCAGACTCCCCCTACACAGGCTCTGCAAATTTATTTTCTTCTGTTTTGGTTTGTTTGATGTTGTTGCTTTGTTCAACTGAGAAGGGACCAGTGTGAGGAACAGGAGACAGCGGAGGATGAGGCACAGCATTCTGATCCAATGGAATCAAAGGACCATCTCCATTGCTCCCTGGGCAGTTTGTCCTTCCCCTTCTCTCATTTTTCTGAGAGTTTGGCCAGT
>NW_008389959.1:0-229 GCF_000622305.1 Nannospalax galili
GGCCAGTTGGCCGTACAGGGAGACTCTGTCTCAAAAAAAACAAAAACAAAGAAAACCTCTCACCTTTGCTTTCCTCGTCTAAGATCACATAAGTAATGTTAGCGATTAATTCTAACCACATTAAAATATTGAAAGTAAGTGCTAAGTGCCGTCAGGCAATCAAATCTTTAAAAGAACTTTTTCTTTACACCTTCCATTGTTAGGGCTTAGGTTTTCCAGAGTAACTTCC
>NW_008389960.1:0-229 GCF_000622305.1 Nannospalax galili
TCATATTGTACCCCCTCCACATCACTCAGATCCACTCCCAACTCCACATCCCCCCTACTTTATTTCCACTATTTTTAAGCCCACCGAGTGCAAGTTTTGTTCCCCAAATACAAAAATTGTATTTTTGTATTGATTGTGGGTCCCTTCCCTACGCGGTGTCACACCCTGAAAGAAAATCGACTCCTCCTCTCCCAGCGGCCATCACCTGCTGGTAGTTCCTCAGCTAGTG
>NW_008389961.1:0-229 GCF_000622305.1 Nannospalax galili
TGTCCTGAAAGTCTCAAATGCTTGCCAAAGATGATGCACAGGGATTAGAGAAGAGGCTAGAGTGAATGAAGTTATTTTGAGAATAGGTTGTACTGGTGCCATAAACAGAACCAGGAAATACAGTCAGAGAAGTAGTCTGGGGGTGATGTAGATTTGTCTTCTGAACTCCTGCGGAATCCCCTTCCCTGTCTGTTGATGAATTAGTACTGGCTACAGGACAGAAACCTGT
>NW_008389962.1:0-229 GCF_000622305.1 Nannospalax galili
TCTTATCACACCATCCTCTGAAGAGGTTACCCTAATTGCCAATAGGGAATAAGGACACAGACCACTCTGGTTTCTTCCCTGCTGAACAGGGATGCAGGGTAAGGCAATTGGAGCACCCTTTCACTGGGTCTATCTAAAAAACTCCCAAATCGCATAACTCTTCTCTAGGGGGGAAAAAAAAGTCTTTGAATTGTGAACAGGAGATGTGAGGGAGAAATAAAGGTAAGAA
>NW_008389963.1:0-229 GCF_000622305.1 Nannospalax galili
GTTAGGTTTAGGGTTAGGTTTAGTGTTAGGGTTAGGATTAGCATTCGGAGTCAGGGGTTAGTTTAGGTTTAGGGTTAAGTTTAGTGTTAGAGTTTAGGGTTGGGGTTAGAGATTAGGGTTAGGGTTATGGTTATGGATAAGGCTAGTTGTCAGATTCAGGTTAGGGTTATGGTTACCTTTAGGGTTAGTGTTGCGGCTAGATCTAGGGCTAGGACTAGGGCTAGGGCTA
>NW_008389964.1:0-227 GCF_000622305.1 Nannospalax galili
TTTGCTCCTAAGTGGAGTCCTTGTGGAGGCCATAAAGAGGGTATTAGGGATATTAGTTCCCCTGAAGTTGGAGTTGTACATTGCCCAACATGGCAACTGAACTTAAATCCTCTGCAGGAGTAGTTTGTAATCAAACACTGAGCCAACTTTCCAACCCCAGTGGACTAATTAAAAAACAATAATTACATTGTGTGTGTGTGTGTGTGTGTGTGTGTGTGTGTGTGTGT
>NW_008389965.1:0-228 GCF_000622305.1 Nannospalax galili
ATAATTTGTTCACTGTAATAAATTTGTCTTTCAAATTGCTTTTACTATATGTGTATGAGTGTATTGCCTGCATGTGTGTAGTTCACCCTGTTGTGCAATGCTCAGATGTCAGAAGTGGGCATTGGATCCCCTGGAAATGGAGTTATGGCTGGTTGCTAGCTGCCATTTGGGAGCTGAGAGGTTTCCCTGCTCAGGTCTTGGGGTCACTAATGCTCTGGATCCCCGGAA
>NW_008389966.1:0-229 GCF_000622305.1 Nannospalax galili
ATGTGCAAGAGGTATGCAAATCACCAAATAGGACCAGAAAATAAATTCCCCTTGTCATAAAATATTCAAAACTCTAAATATACAGAACAATGGATACTGAAAGCTTCTAGGGAGAAAGTCCAAATCACATAAAATGGGATCCCTATGAGACCTCATTGTAGATTTTGAAATCTCTGGAAGGGCACTGCAACAAAATAACAGGATTTAATAAATATTGGTGAGAAATAAC
>NW_008389967.1:0-229 GCF_000622305.1 Nannospalax galili
CTGGCTCTGGGGGAGGACAGTAACACCTGTTGCTGAAGATACCACACATGATGGCCACAGGACAAGCAGAAGTCAAACTGGAGGTGACCTGGAAACTTGCTCCTTGCTTGGTAATTTTCATAATTCTGGAAGATGCTATGCAGGCTGATGAGGTTGAAATGTCAGTAGTCAAAACCAGCTGTGAACCTTGTGAGCTACAATAACAACTAAACTGGCAAGATATGTCTAT
>NW_008389968.1:0-229 GCF_000622305.1 Nannospalax galili
CCAGGCTCCTTTCTTTGTCATTCAGCCTGGGACCCTGTGGACTGATGCTTATCCCAGGCTCAGTTCTGTTGAGGGACTTGCTTGTAGTCAGGGATGGCCCCTGGCTGTTTTCACT
Source organism: Nannospalax galili (assembly GCF_000622305.1). Classification (NCBI taxonomy): domain Eukaryota; kingdom Metazoa; phylum Chordata; class Mammalia; order Rodentia; family Spalacidae; genus Nannospalax; species Nannospalax galili. Next base: position 116 of record NW_008389968.1, read on the forward strand.
GCTTTGTGGGGCCCAGGCTCTGTCTACTAACTTTTTGCCCGGGCCCCATTCTGTCAACGTTCAGCCTGGGCTCCATGGGGAAAATGGCTGCCCAGGGCTCCTGTGTCTTCCTGG
>NW_008389969.1:0-229 GCF_000622305.1 Nannospalax galili
AAGTGCTCATAGATGATACTTCATAAAGTATAAGTGACAGTCTTTGAGAGGTTCCCCACCTGGTGTGGGTGTCACCCAATCTGCTGTGAGGCTGGAAATGCAGAACCTGGTGGCCTAGTTCAGAAACAAAGAAAAAGAGGCTTCCAGAGACAGCTGATTTGCATAGTTACATACCCTATGGAAGGCAGGCTGAGATACTGTTTTCTGCCTTTGGAAGGTATTTTTCCTA
>NW_008389970.1:0-229 GCF_000622305.1 Nannospalax galili
TCACATGATATTATATTGGTGCTAATGTCAAATACATTTTTTGTCCAATCTTCCACCTCAAGCAGACATAACCGAAAAACAGAGGAAGATTATTTCACTTAAATTTATTGTGCAGCAGATACTATTGCCCTCAGAAAGAGAAAAACTGTCATTGTATCTAAATTATTTCAAAATGGCATTTCAAGAGATTATTGACCTTTATGAGCAAAATGTACACTGACCCAAAAAA
>NW_008389971.1:0-229 GCF_000622305.1 Nannospalax galili
CCTGCCCCCTCGCCATGCTGATGGTCGTGTCACCTGGCCCCTGTGCCATAAAGATGGTCGTGTCACCTGCCACATCTGCTCTGCAGATAGTCGTGTCGCCAGCCCCTCTGAGGTGCAGATGGTAGTGTCACCTTTCCCACTGATGTGGAGATGGTCGTGACTCCTTCCCCCTTAGACTTGCAGATGGTCGTGTCACCTGCCCGATCTAACATGCAGATGGTCCTGTCAC
>NW_008389972.1:0-229 GCF_000622305.1 Nannospalax galili
GTGGCTTTTTCAGACCTCCCTAGTGTGGTTTATCTATCCTTCACTGCTCCCCCTGTATTACCGTCCTCATTCCCAGTTAAAGTTACCCCCCTCCCCCTGCATTTTTCCTTCACTGGCTTCAAAGCACCTGTGCTCTGCCCCCCTCCACCTTCCCACCGTCCCCATGGCCACTTTCTATTTTCCTGGCTTCTGTGGTTACTTCATGTTATAAAGTCAAATCTAAAGGTTT
>NW_008389973.1:0-229 GCF_000622305.1 Nannospalax galili
GGAGTCTTTTAGATAGACCCACTGACAGGGTACCCCAATTGCCTCACCCTGCATCCCTTTTCAGCATAGACAAAGCCAGAGTGGTGTGCATCCCAATTCTCTATCCACAAGTTGGGTAACCTCTTCATAGATGATGTGATAAGAATCGGAGGTAGGGGGCTAGAGATATGGTTCAGCAGTTAAGAACACTGTTCTTGCAGAAGACCCAGGTTAGAATCCCAGCACCCAC
>NW_008389974.1:0-229 GCF_000622305.1 Nannospalax galili
TGTGACATCACAATGCCCCAATGTGTCATCACAGTGGTCCAATGTGCTATTGCATTGTTTCATGTGTCACTGCAATGCTCATTGTGCTGAAACAATGTACCACTATGTCAAAACAATGCTACAATGTGATGTCGCAATGCTCAGTGAGACATTACAGTGCTCGAATTTGTAGTAACCTTTCTCAATGTGCCATCAAAATGCTCAATCTGCTCTCAAAATGCCCCAAAGT
>NW_008389975.1:0-229 GCF_000622305.1 Nannospalax galili
TGGGGAGTTAGTTTTGGCACTTTGTAGCATTTTGGTGCAACTTGGGGCATAGTGAAGTAAAATTTGAACATTGTGAAGCCATAATGTAACACTCTAAATGGCATTTTGGAATATTTTGATGTCACATTGGTGTATTGTGATGTCACATTGGAGCATTGTGATGTTACATTCGTGCATCGTGACCTCACATTGGATCATTGTGCCGTGACAATGGAGCATTTTGAAGTGA
>NW_008389976.1:0-229 GCF_000622305.1 Nannospalax galili
CACAGGCATTCTTCACAGAAACAGAAAAAACAATTCTAAAATTTACACAGACGCACTCATGCCCACAAATAACTAAAGGAGTCCTGGCAATAGTAGTAACATGCCTATACTCTCAGAACTGGGGAGCTGAGGCAGGAGACTGCTACGAGTAACGGACCAGCCAGGGATACTCATTAAGTCATCACAACTAACCAACTAAGCAAACCAAAAGCCAGAACAGAGAACTCCA
>NW_008389977.1:0-229 GCF_000622305.1 Nannospalax galili
TTCTCTTTCTAATTATGGGGGTCAACTGTGGTCTAAAACAGAAATTTGATAAATAGATAATTCATAACTTTTATATTGTGTGCTGTTTTGAGACGTGTGGTGAAATTTCATAACACTGCAATCCATCCTGACTGTAATACAGATTTTCCTTTTGTATAGAGTATCCATCGTGTATTTGCTACCCTGGTGTTATTAACTTGGTAGCCCTCCTAGTTATCAGATTGATTAA
>NW_008389978.1:0-229 GCF_000622305.1 Nannospalax galili
TCCAAAAATACTTCAGCACCTGTGAGTTGTGAGCTGCTATCTATCCATCTGCAAAATACGAGCTTGAGGTGGACTGTGTCTGGACACGAGTTGTGTCCCCATCCTCATCAAGCTGTCATCTCACTTTCATGCATTTTAGGACAAATACATCCCGAATCTCAAGTCTCCATCACTAGTCATTTTCTAATCCAGTTGTTTTACCTCCATGCCTTCTTGAACCTTCTTAAAT
>NW_008389979.1:0-228 GCF_000622305.1 Nannospalax galili
CATACATGTAAGCAATACACTCATACACATAAAATAAAAATAATAAAATATGTGAAAAGACGTAAACTTGAATCAACACACCAGTATGTCAATATGACATATTATACCAATAAGAGAACAAATGTGAATATATTCTAAAACTTCATTCAAAATCAAAATTAAATAAGCTTATATCTCTAAATATTTTATTTTTTATTATTTTTATTTTATGTATATGCATGTATTGTC
>NW_008389980.1:0-229 GCF_000622305.1 Nannospalax galili
ACATATCACATGTACACATACACCATCTATACACACATGCAAACACCTGCACCAAATGCACATGCCACATACACAGCTACACTCCCCACCTCTTTGCCATGGACTCGAGCCCTGCCTCCCATGCTGGCATACAGAAATGTCTCCTTCCACCCTCTCCCTCTATCTGACTTTCTTTACAGAACAGTCCTTCCCTTGCTCACCTGGTGCACGAGGAACTGTTGTTATCCAC
>NW_008389981.1:0-229 GCF_000622305.1 Nannospalax galili
ACAAAATCAGAGATGAAAGGGGAAATATCACAACAGACACCCAAAAGATCCTGACCATTAAAAGGGAATTTAAAATAATAATAATAATAATATTTTAAAAACCTATACGCTACTAAATTTGAAAATCTGAAAGAAATGGATGGATATCTAAAATTGTGGGACCCACCAAAGTTAAACCGAAGAGATCAACAGTTTAAACAGACCCATAACATATAAGGAAATCAAAACA
>NW_008389982.1:0-229 GCF_000622305.1 Nannospalax galili
TATTTCAAGGACCCCATTTCTTCCCATCTTCCGCATCTCAGTTTTGCCTTTATTGTGACTCCCACATCCCACACCCTCAATTATGTCTGCTCTTCACCCCCACCTTTCAACTTCATGGGGTTCTGAAGGTCCGACTATTCATGGTGACCACTGCCAAGCTTTCTCTTCTAACACTAGATTCCTGATGGTAGCCTTAAGTCATGCCAAACTCCCCAAATGGGTTACCTCC
>NW_008389983.1:0-229 GCF_000622305.1 Nannospalax galili
AAAAAAAAGATGTCTATGGATAAAGGTACCTGCTGTTAAAACCTGATGACCTGAGTTCTCACACCTGAAACCATACGGTGGAAGGAGGGAACTGATTTCTACAATTGTCCTCTAACTTTCACACGATTGCTGCATACATGCATTCTCTCAAATAGAACACAAAACTAAATGTAAATAAATAATAAAAAGAAGCCAGGTGTGGTGGTACATGCCTTTAATCCTAGCACTT
>NW_008389984.1:0-229 GCF_000622305.1 Nannospalax galili
CGCCTCATCCACTTTGCAACATCTCCAGACTCTATGCCACCTGTGTCATCAATACACCATCCATCATCACATCTTGTGTTCCCAATTTTATGGACTGGGTTTTTGGACTCTGTTCATGTTTCCTATGGACTATTTCCACTGCCTGGCACCCACCATTCTCTTTCGACTTTGCCTGTGATACTATGATTCTCTCCATGATTCATTAATTTTTCCACATGCTTTGTGCACC
>NW_008389985.1:0-229 GCF_000622305.1 Nannospalax galili
AACATCAATAATAATTATGTCTTCTGGTTGTACATAATGTAGGTTGCAAAACTGTGCTACATATTCTAAAGTGACTCTTACAGCTTGTTCTTTACCCCAAGTAAAATCTTCTGCTTTCCTGGTTACCTTATATACGGGTTGTAATAAAACTTGTAAGTATGGAATATGCTGTCTCCATTATGAAAATAGTCCAATTAGATGTTGGACTTCCATTTTATTTGTAGGTATT
>NW_008389986.1:0-229 GCF_000622305.1 Nannospalax galili
TGGCAGCCCTGTTTGGCTTCACAGCACTTTTCTTTTGTTTGGGTCTGCATTTACATTGGCTGCATTGGCTGTGTTTTTTCAAGGACATCTCCCCCAGCTGACTGTTAGGGTACTGGATTATGAGGATCTGTATTCGGACTTGGTGCTGCCCAGTGGGCACCCATTTTAGGCCGTCGTTAGGGCAGCAGCCACCACAGCGTTGCACGGTCACACAGCTGGGCACCAGTTG
>NW_008389987.1:0-229 GCF_000622305.1 Nannospalax galili
TAAGTATGAGGGTCATGGTCAGGATTGGAGCTCTGGCAAGGATCAGGGTCAGTTATAAGGTGAACTTCATTCAGTTCATGGTTAAAGCCAGGTTCAGAGATAGGGTCTGTCAGATTCAGATTCAAGATCAATGTGACAATAATGTTGGGATTAAGGTTTGTGAAACCCTCCTCCTTGGCCCCTGCCCTGGACTCCCGAGACCCCAGCCCCTCTTTAGGACTAACTGCTC
>NW_008389988.1:0-229 GCF_000622305.1 Nannospalax galili
CATAACAATGCACATTGTGCCATCACAATGCACCATTTTGTCTTTACAATGGTCCATTGTGTTGTCACCATGCTCAATACGAAAACAAGGTGCTCAATGTCCCCTTGCAATACCCACTGTGATATCACAATGCTCGAATGTGTCATCACAGTGCTCGAGTATGATATCACAGTGCTTTAATGAGCCAACACTGTGGCCCCATGTGCTATCACAATCTCCCAATGTGACA
>NW_008389989.1:0-229 GCF_000622305.1 Nannospalax galili
GTCCTCATGCTTGCAAGGCAAGCACTTTACCAACAGCTATCTCCCTAGCCCTGTTCTATTTCAAACCCTCTGTCTTAGATTTGCCTTTGTGACGCCCACCCTTTTTAATTTTATTATTTTACTTCTCCCATTTTTTTATTACACTGTCAGTGCACTGAGGTTCACTGTGGTCAGAGGCGGAGGCAGAGATCCCCTCTGAGAGTGGACTGCCTCAGCGGAGGGTTGCATT
>NW_008389990.1:0-229 GCF_000622305.1 Nannospalax galili
GATGGCTTCAGTGGTTAAGAGCACTCGCTGCTCTTGTGGAGGACCAGGGTTCAGTTTCCAGCACCGACTTGAGGACTAACAACAGTCTGTAAGTTCAGTTCCAGGGAATCTGGTGCCGTCTACTGGCCTCCATGGGCATTGCATGGCATAGGTCCACATAAGCATGCAGGCAAAACACTGATGCACATTAAATAAATGAATGAATAAACAGCCAAGATCTTAAAGGGGG
>NW_008389991.1:0-229 GCF_000622305.1 Nannospalax galili
ACTTTAAGCAGTGGGTCCTCGGGCTTATTGATTCCATTACCCATCTTTCCATGTCCCGCTTACTCCTAACTTTCCGATAGGCCCCAAGCCGTTTTTCTTCTTTCTTTCTTTTCCTCTTTTCACCTTCTTTCGAGCCCCACTTTGGGCGCCAGTTGTGGGGGGTTTGAGCCAGAGACCTCCACGCAGTGATTATTGGGGATGAGTAAGCGCACCATTTGCCAGCCCATGC
>NW_008389992.1:0-229 GCF_000622305.1 Nannospalax galili
ATTATCCATATACAATACCCCTTGTAACAGTCCAAGAAACCATGGATCACACAGGCGTGGAGCATGGAAAGACCTGAGATCACTGGGGTTTTCATTATGGAATGTAGAGTGTGTGTCAAGACCTTAGCATTGCTGATGCTTTAATTTGATCATCGTCTTGGGGACTGTGAGTGTGTATATGGCTATCTACTAGAAAAAGATACTGCCAGGTTTTGTTCTTTCTTTACAT
>NW_008389993.1:0-229 GCF_000622305.1 Nannospalax galili
TCTGATGTGTGCATTGTCGTGTCACCTGCCCCTTCTGATGTGCAGACGGTCATGTATCCTGCTGCCTCTGACGTGCCGATGGTCATGTCTCCATCCTCCTCTGACTTGAAGATGGTCGTGTCACCTACACCCTCTGCCGTAAAGATGGTCGTGTCACCTGGCCCCTCTGACATGAACGTGGTCATGTCAGCTGCTCTCTCTGACGTGTACATGGTCGTATCACCTGCCA
>NW_008389994.1:0-229 GCF_000622305.1 Nannospalax galili
TTATGCCCGGTGAGATCATGGCAATCTGTGAGAGAGGGAATGGCGGTTAGGCTGAGTATCACAGGGTGAAGGCACAGCGAGTCTGCTCCCAGAGTAGCTGCCAGAAGACTGCCTTCCAACAGTGAGCCCCACCAGATGAAGTGGGAAACTCAACGCATCCCTCCTCTGCTAGACAGCAGCTGGACCCTTCCTAATCCTTGGGGAGGATCAGAGTGATGATGAGCAAGGA
>NW_008389995.1:0-229 GCF_000622305.1 Nannospalax galili
CAAGAATTTTTACAGTGAAATTCTAGAAAGCAATTACAGAAGCAGTGTTGGCAATAGCAGGCCTTGGTGTTGTAAATTGTTTTCAGTATGTATGGGTTGTACCTATCTTCTAAGATATTCTAGGAACGTTTGAAGGCTTTCAGTTGATATACAATTATGTGGCATATTTAATATTTTTATCCTATTTTAAAGTACCCATGCATAGTTTAGCATGGTGGCACACACATTT
>NW_008389996.1:0-229 GCF_000622305.1 Nannospalax galili
TGGGGTGGAGATGGATCCCATGGGGAGTCAGCCAGCCCATAATTCCTCCTCTAGACACATTCTCTTGGGTTCTGAAGATTGTCCTTCTACTGCAGACGGTGGCACTGCCCAGAGCTCCGACCTGTCTCCTGAGGCTTGTGAAGGTGACACCTCAGAGCCTGGATAGGGGGTGGTCAGAGACAGGACTGGGTCACAGGGACTCTCAGAGTTTGGACCTTTGAGTGAGTGG
>NW_008389997.1:0-229 GCF_000622305.1 Nannospalax galili
GAGCTTTCTGGACATGGAGAGACTGCTACTTTATACAGCAGGGGTCCCCAACAGTTGTGCAAAGTCTGTAGAGGCTAGAACATGGTGTTGGATCCCCTGGAATTGGAGTTACAGTTGTTCTCTGTCATGTGGGTGCCTGGAATTGAACCCAGGTCCTCTAGAAGAGCAGCCAGTGCTGTTAGCCACTGAGTCATCTCTCTAGCCCCTCAAGTACTTATTTTTAAAACAA
>NW_008389998.1:0-229 GCF_000622305.1 Nannospalax galili
TTTTTTTTTTAGGTGCATGTGTACATACCTGCTTGTCTGTATGAGTACCACATGCATACCTGGTTCCCAGGGAGGCCAAAGAGTGTATCAACTTCTCCAGAGCTGGATTTACAGGTGGTAGTGAGTTGCCATGTGGGTGCTGGGAACCAAACCTGGGCTCTCTGCAAGAGCAGCATGTTTTTTAGACCACTGAGCCATTTCTCCAGCCCCTTCAATCCTAACCTTTAAT
>NW_008389999.1:0-229 GCF_000622305.1 Nannospalax galili
TCCCAGCATCAACATGGAGGCTAACAACCACCTGCAACTCCAGTTCCAGGGATCTGATACTGTCTTCTGGCCTCCATGGGCATTTCACACCTGGGTACACTTAAACACATGGAGACAAAACACTCATGCACATTAAATAAAAATAAATAAACCAAAAAAAATTTAAATAAAGAAATATGACTCAGTGGGTAAAATACTTGCTGCTCAAGCAGGAGGACCCAAGTTCAGA
>NW_008390000.1:0-229 GCF_000622305.1 Nannospalax galili
TCAGGGACCTCTACCAAACATCCTTCAGCATGTCAACCCAAGCCATTAGTTGCATCTTGTGGATAAAGACTGGGCAAGGGTGCATTTGTCCCAGTTTATATTGTCAGTGCTGCTATTTAAAACCAGCCTGAGCTACAAAGACTGAGTCTGCAGTCAACAGCAGGCACATCTCATTTGCCATCCAACCTTGTTTGTCATGGGGACACAGTAGAACACAGTGGTCTGAAGG
>NW_008390001.1:0-229 GCF_000622305.1 Nannospalax galili
GACTGCTTGAAAAAAGTTTTCCTCCTTTCAAGGATCTGCTAAAATTGAATTCAGCATTGTCTGTCCTTTGTTGTCTGGGTGGTGGGGCCAACTCACATCTGACCTAAGCAAGGAGTGATGGACAGTCCGAAGCAGGCATTACTACAGCCTAGTCCGACCAACTGAAGGCAAAGCTGAATTTTTTCTTCTCCCATAGTGTCTGCTCTTGCAGTTTCTTTCTCTTTTATAT
>NW_008390002.1:0-229 GCF_000622305.1 Nannospalax galili
CCCAGAAGGGGATCATCAGGACATAGGACATGTGTGTGTTCAGTGTTAGCAAATGCCATTGGTTTTCTAAAGTGGTTTTGCCATTTTCTACTTCTCCTGATATTGGGGAGGTACTGGTGACCCCACGCCCTCCCTGGTGACCCTATGTCCTTCCTCCCCAGTAACCTTACATCCTCCCTGCCTCCTGCATTTTCAGTCATTTTCACATAGGGTGTGTGTGTGTGTGTGT
>NW_008390003.1:0-229 GCF_000622305.1 Nannospalax galili
CTGGTGTATGGAATGTGGATACGAGAGCTGACTCACCAGCAACTACTGTGAATCGTGAACTAATTCTCATCATGTAAGCAATATACTCTGGAAAACAACAGCAAGAATTTGTGCCTTGGTGGAGCCATGCAATATTTACACGTTCTGAATTGCTTACTCCCGAACCGTTCTTAGATGGAAGATATCTGGATTGTATTTTGTTAAAGTCACTATGGCATGAACTGTACGT
>NW_008390004.1:0-229 GCF_000622305.1 Nannospalax galili
TGTAGGCCTCAAAGTATGTCTGTTAAACATCCAAGAAGGTTAATTCAACCAGTCTGGTACTTTTGATTACTATATGTCATGTAGATAAATCTTGGGCAAAGAACAATTGTTCTCAGATAGACTTTACCTAGACATATATTTCTTGATCTGCCATGGATAATTTGTCAGTACATTGTAGGAATAACATGGTTCCCTCTGGTTTTCAAAACTAGCTAGGCATTATTTATCT
>NW_008390005.1:0-229 GCF_000622305.1 Nannospalax galili
GAAAGAAAATATGAAATGAAAAACTATGACCATCAAAGGAGAAAAGGAAAGTAGCAGCTCAGATGCAGCTCAACTCAGCTGCTCACTGGGAAGGAGCGTTTTTCTCAGTTTTGAGGGTCGTCAGGACTCACCAGCTGAAACCACTTGATTCCATTTGTGTCAAACTACTGAAACTCTAGTTAGTGGGAGGAAAGCTGCCTCAATCCAAACAAGGCTATTATTTTTTTTT
>NW_008390006.1:0-229 GCF_000622305.1 Nannospalax galili
TGTGACCCAGGATATATAAGCTAAATAAACCCTTTCCTCCCCAAGTTGGTAATGATCAGAGTATTTTGTCGCAGCAATGAAGTAACAAACCAGGACAATGGCCATCTGATTCTCTGGGGCCTCTGGATTAATGAGAGTATAAGTTCTGAAAGCCTCTAGGAGGCACTCCAGGTACATGCCAGAAGACTCATCCCTTCCCTGCATCACCTGACTGACCTTAGACAAATTG
>NW_008390007.1:0-229 GCF_000622305.1 Nannospalax galili
CTCCATTTCAAGGGGATCCGATATGCTCTTCTGGCCTCTGTGGACATTGTATGCATGTGTTGTGCTTACAAACATGCAGGTAAAACAAACATACACATAAAATAATAATAAAATTTAAAAATACTTTTAAAACCTTGGCACATGCCTTTAATCTTAGCACTTGGGAGGCAGGGGCAGGCAGATCTCTGTGAGATAGAAGCCATCCTGGTTTACATACTGAGTTTCAGAC
>NW_008390008.1:0-229 GCF_000622305.1 Nannospalax galili
TGCCACTGGCCTGCAGGTCTGTGATGGGGATCCCCCTGACCCCAGTCAGACTGCCAGATTCCACCAGTTTGCTCTGGGATAGCACAGAAATTTTTGTGTATGGTTAATAAAAGTAAAGCATGGCTCGTGGCAAAAAAATTGCTTTGTCTATTTAGCAGAATGATAGTAGCAGGCTCCTCACTATGGCCTGTGACCTATTTACAGGTTCTTGTCCCTGATAACAGTTCCA
>NW_008390009.1:0-229 GCF_000622305.1 Nannospalax galili
TGCATTGTTATGGTACACTGAGCATTGTGGTGACACAAGAAACATTGTAATTGCACGTTTGAGCACTGTGATGACACACTTGGGCATTTTGATTTCACAGTGAGTATTGTGATGACATATTGGGGCACTGTGAATGAACATTGCGCACAGTGAGGAAGATGGTGACACACTAGAGCATTGTGAAGACACATAGGTGCATTGTGATGGCACACTGAGCATTGTGATGGCA
>NW_008390010.1:0-229 GCF_000622305.1 Nannospalax galili
AGGGAGCCCAAGGTAGGAACTCAGGGCAGAAACCTGGAGGCAGGAGCTGCAGCACAGGTCATGGAGGAACACTGCTTGCTGACTTGCTTCCTGGCCCCTGCTCAACCTGCTTTCCCATTCAACACAGGCCCACCTCCCCAGGGTTCGCACCACCCACAGTGGGCTGGGCTCTCCCACATGGCTCATCAAGAAGATGCCACACAGATATGGCCATAGGCCATTCCAATAG
>NW_008390011.1:0-229 GCF_000622305.1 Nannospalax galili
TTCATTTACCTTGAAAAATACAAAAGACTTTCAGGATTTGGCACACTAAGTCTTCATAAGAAAGTAAGAGACATTACTTTTTTCTTTCATTTTAAGCAATAAATAGAAACTAACATTTGGGGAGGATTTCTACACGCCAAGTACTGAAGTGAAGTATTTTCAATGAATTAAACTCATCTGGTTTATTAAATAATCCTTGCAAGATAGGTCTGGTTCTTGAGTCTGTTTT
>NW_008390012.1:0-229 GCF_000622305.1 Nannospalax galili
CAGTTTCCTTTTTTAGTATGATAAAGTTTTCATTATACAGGTGATCCCTTCCTTAGGTTTATACCAAGGAATTATAGCTATTTTGAGGCTATTGTGAATGGGTTATTTCTTTAATTTCTTTCTTAGAATGCTTGCCATTGGTATGCAGGAAGGCTACTGAGTTTTGTATTCTGCCACGTTACTGAAAGTGCTTATCAGATCTAAGAGATTTTTGATGGAGTCTTTGCTT
>NW_008390013.1:0-229 GCF_000622305.1 Nannospalax galili
AATTCCAACAACTTTTGAGTTTTCTTCCTAGACATCTGACTGCTGAGGGGATCAAAGACAATTGTAGTCATGAAATCTGGGGCAGGCCTTGAGAAGTGGCTATTCCAGACTCCAGAAAGAATAATAAAAGTAACATTTTAGCTGCTATTCTGTTTTCTGTAATAGTAAACTCACCATTAGACAGAATCCAGGACCCTGATGTGAAATAATGTTCACCAGGAATTTCTTT
>NW_008390014.1:0-229 GCF_000622305.1 Nannospalax galili
GTATCTTTCATTCTTTTCCTAATATTAAAGAAAAAAATAAACACAAACTACAAATGTGTACCCAATACTTTATAATGGACCCCATGAAACCTCACACTGTATTTCTTGTTAAGGGTTTCTAGAAAATTTGCATTAACTAAATTAAATGGAAACAAAATATAACCAATTCTATAATAATTTTTAACATAGTAGAGAACTTTAACCAATACAAGGTGACCACAGACCACTA
>NW_008390015.1:0-229 GCF_000622305.1 Nannospalax galili
TGGTACACACAGTGAAAATCCAGACTTTTTTGGATTTTTCCCTTTTCCCTTTCCTGCTTCATGGCTTAAGCTAAGAGACTATACTGTATTAGTCAACAAGTTTTGTTTGGCACATGCTGTCATATTTTACTTAAAAAATGAACCCAGGGGCTGGAGAGATGTCTCAGCAGTTAAGAGTACTGACTGCTCTTACAGAGGATCCAGGTTCAATTCCCAGCACCCACATGGC
>NW_008390016.1:0-229 GCF_000622305.1 Nannospalax galili
TGTGACATTACAATGCTTCAGTGTGGCATCACAATGCTCCAATTTGCCATCACGGTGGTACAATGTGACTTCAAAATGTTCCACTGTGACATAACAATGCTCCAAGAAGATATCACAGTGCTCCAATGTGCCAACATTATCACCCCATGTGCCATTAAGTTGCTCCAATATGCCAACGCAATGTTACAAAATGACTTCACAATGTTCCATTGTGACATCACAATGCTCC
>NW_008390017.1:0-229 GCF_000622305.1 Nannospalax galili
TCACCAGGTGATTGACCAGTGAGACTGGAAAGGTGGGTCTTCCAACAGATAAACAAGGGATTTTATAGTCTTGACCAGTTAAATTTATGGGGCTATTTACTACTCTAACATTCTCCCCTCTGAAGAGGTAACCCAAATTGCCAATAGGAAATTAGGACACCGAACACTCTGGATTCCTCCATGTTGAATAGGGGTGCAGGGTGTGGCAATTGGGGTACCCCTTCAGTGG
>NW_008390018.1:0-229 GCF_000622305.1 Nannospalax galili
ACTTTGCTTTGAAAAAACAAAACTAACTAAATAATTAACTAACTAACCAACCAGAGCCAGCAGCTGCCCACTGAGATCAGCCCTTTTCCTCAGTGCCGAGCTGGAGCCCAGAGCCTCGGTACCCAGCCATGCTAGGCCAGTGGGTGCTCGGCCACCGAGCCTCACACCCAGCACCCAAGTCTCCCGGACCAGAGCAGCAGTTGTCCTCCACTAAAGCTGCTGGGGTTGT
>NW_008390019.1:0-229 GCF_000622305.1 Nannospalax galili
ACTTTGCTTTGAAAAAACAAAACTAACTAAATAATTAACTAACTAACCAACTAGAGCCAGCAGCTGCCCACTGAGATCAGCCCTTTTCCTCAGTGCCAAGCTGGAACCCAGAGCCTCGCTACCCAGCCATGCTAGGCCGGTGGGTGCTCGGCCACCGAGCCTCACGCCCAGCACCCAGGTCTCCCGGACCAGAGCAGCAGTTGTCCTCCACTAAAGCTGCTGGGGTTGT
>NW_008390020.1:0-229 GCF_000622305.1 Nannospalax galili
AATACCTCCAGACTTTTTGTTATTATGCTATTCATTTGCAGAATTTCTTTTGGCTTTTTTCTCCTTATTGAGATTTTTACTCTGTTCATACAATCTTTAAAAAAAAAAAAAATTTTCTGCTTACCCTTTGGTATTTGAAGACAATAGTTTTAAAGTCCTTTCCAAGCTGACATACTGTCAGGTATTTTTTTCTAGATGGTTTCTATTGCTTTGTTTTTCATTTTCATTT
>NW_008390021.1:0-229 GCF_000622305.1 Nannospalax galili
TCCCCAGGAACTGGAGTTACAGGTGGTTGTTAGCCACCATGTGGGTGCTGGAATTTGAACCCGTGTCTTCTGTAAGAAGAGCCAGTGCTCTTAAACACTTAGCCATCTTTCCAGCCCTCATTTCACATTTTAATACCAACATTATATCCACAAATGGGAAAGTCAAGATAAAAATGTTCTACTAAATAGAAGAGGGAACGGTTCCTAATTCACAAGATCAGTGTTACTC
>NW_008390022.1:0-229 GCF_000622305.1 Nannospalax galili
TATTCTAAGCACAAAGAGAAATCCTGTGTCACATTACCTGATCTAAAATTACTCTGCACAGTCATACTAAAAAATAGCATGTTACTGGCAGAAAAACAGACATGTAGATCACTGAAATGAAGCATATATGACACAGAAATAAGCCCACGCAGCTACAGCTATATAATTTTCAACAAAGGTGTTAAAAATATACATTAGAAAAAAAAATAACTTGGAAAATGGTTCTTGA
>NW_008390023.1:0-229 GCF_000622305.1 Nannospalax galili
TTTTTTCTGTCACTCAGCTATTATTTACTATTACTCTCTGTTTTATTTGTAGCATACTACATGAATATATATCAGATTGAGAGATGTCAAAGCTGAAACAAAAACAAGACCAGATTCAAATCTTTCATCTCTCTAATACTCAATTACTGATAGGAAAATATTATTTATAAAGCATATTATATATTTATAAAATTTAAGTTTTGAACTAAAAACAAGATTATATGAGAAT
>NW_008390024.1:0-229 GCF_000622305.1 Nannospalax galili
CAGAGCCATTGCTGGATCATATTAGAGTTAGGCAAAAATCCTTAGGGTCACCACTGACTCTTCTTCCTCTCACTTCCCTTATCCAGCAGCCTGTTTCAGAGTCTTGCCACTCCTTATCACCTCTGGCATTCTTATCTGGTCCAGAGTTCTCATCTGGCTTATTGCAACAGCCTCCAAACTGGACCCCCTGTTTCTCCATTAGTATATTTTCAGTCTAGCAGACAGAGTG
>NW_008390025.1:0-229 GCF_000622305.1 Nannospalax galili
GGACATCTGTGTACAAATGTTTGACCAGATAGAGTGTAACATGTATGACATGATGCATGAAATCCTGTGGGGGCAGTGGGCTGTGAGGTGGTGTTGATGGGGGAGAGAAATTGAAGAAGATATAAAATTCTCACATGCTCATAGACTGGTAGGATTAATGTGAAAATGGTGATCCTAAAAAAAGGCAATCTACAGATTCAATGCAATCCCCATCAAAATTCCAAGAAAA
>NW_008390026.1:0-229 GCF_000622305.1 Nannospalax galili
TTTTTTATTGGAGGGACAAGGGTGCTTCCAGACTGGTCTGGTGTGTAAGGGAAACAATCACAGCTAGAATTGTAAGTGTGGAAATGGCAGTGGGGTTCTGGCTAACTTACCAGGCTGGTCCAAAGGACAAGCAACGTGTTCCAGGCCTAGTCCTGGAGTCAGAGAGATGGTGATGGAATGGCATTTACATTTTTTTATGATCCTCAGGTAACCCAGAAAGGGGAGTGTG
>NW_008390027.1:0-229 GCF_000622305.1 Nannospalax galili
ATCACACCATCCTCTGAAGGGGTTACCCAAATTGCCAATAGAAAATAGGGACGCAAACCGCTCTGGCTTCTTCATGCCAAACAGGGACACAGGGTGAGGCAATTGGAGTATCCCTTCACTGGGTCTATCTAAGACTCCCAAATTGCCTAACTCTTGTCTCTAAGGGAAGAAGAAAGTACTTGAATCACGAATAGGAGATGTGAAGGAGAAGTAAAGGCAAGAGTAATTA
>NW_008390028.1:0-229 GCF_000622305.1 Nannospalax galili
CACGAACATATGCACGTCAGAGGGGCAGGTGACACCACTATCTGCAAGTCAGAGGGTGCAGGTGACACGAACATGTGCACGTCAGTATGTGCAGGTGATAGCACCATGTGGAAGTCCGAGGGGGTAGGTGACATGACCATCTGCACGACAGAGGGGCAGGTGCACGACCATCTGCACATCAGAGGGGGCAGGTGACTCGACCATCTTTATGGCAGAGATGGGTGGTGAG
>NW_008390029.1:0-229 GCF_000622305.1 Nannospalax galili
AGATGCACTGGCACTTTTCCCATTCCCACCTTCCTGGATGATTCCCTAGAAGTGGATTCAGGTTCTCCTAGACACCCCAGGTATGATCTGGGTCCAAGCCTGACCCTATGCTCTGGGCTTGGGATCCCCCAGCGCCCTGCACTGAGAGCTGTCTTGTTCAAAGTCACCTGCTCTGGCATCCTGTTCCAGAGAAATTGCAGTTGCTCTGTGGTGAAATATTTCTCTTTCA
>NW_008390030.1:0-229 GCF_000622305.1 Nannospalax galili
CACAGCTTAGATAGGAGAGTGCTCGCCTAGTAGGAACAAAGCCCTGGGCTCTATCCCCAGCACCACATAAACTGAGTGTGGTGGCGCACACCTGTAAGCCCAGCACTTGGAGCTGGACCTCAGCTACACTGCTACTTCAAGGTCAGCCTGGGATATATAAGACCCTATCTAAAAGCCACAAAGCAGAAAGTCCAGGAGAAAAGAAGATGAAAACCAAGAGAACATAATC
>NW_008390031.1:0-229 GCF_000622305.1 Nannospalax galili
TGGCAAAGAACTGAGTTCTACAACTCTGTGCTGCCTTGTAGATTGACCCTTCTTGATTCTGTCTGTACTTTACCTTTTGAAGTTTGGGGCACCCTGCTGACTCCCTTTCATTCCAGTCCCCACCCTTCACCATGTGATGTGGTTTAGCATGTTGTACCTGCCCCTGAAGCAGGGAATTGAGTTCTTGACAGGTGTCAGGCCAGCACTGTGGCCCTTACCTTTCTTTTAG
>NW_008390032.1:0-229 GCF_000622305.1 Nannospalax galili
AAAACCACAGCCAACAACAAAATAAAATCAACTTTTCCAGACAGGAATATTGGAAGCTGTAGTCACTGTAACTCTCGGCTCTTCAGCTTTCTAGAACACTTGTGTAAAGATACCCTCTCCTACGTAACCAATACATCATTGGTATGGCTAACACAAGAAAAATGAGATAATGTTTGATAAATGTTACCTTGAGGTTCCACAGGAGTAAGTCTTAAAGAAACAGCATCAC
>NW_008390033.1:0-229 GCF_000622305.1 Nannospalax galili
TTCCAACTTTTTCCTTTCTCATTTTCTTTTCTTTCTTTTAGAAATAAAGGTACCAGATCTGCATTTATCCTCTGATTCTCAAAACCTGACATTCTGGCAATTCCTGAACTGATCCATCCAACGTGAGTGAGCGCCAAGCACTGTGCCAAGTACCTTGGCAGAGTTCAGAGTGAAATACACAAGAACCCTGCTCCGGATCCTTTCCCAGAATAAGCATCTCTTTATATAA
>NW_008390034.1:0-229 GCF_000622305.1 Nannospalax galili
AGTGTCCAAATCTGATCCCACAAGAGGCTGATACCTTGCTGGGAAATCTGAGAATATTAAATAATTTTTTTTCATTTTTTAAATACTTCTGTATGCTCTGGGGTTGTTTTTGGTTTTTAGAAACACTAACAAACTTTCATTAAATTTGCTTTCAAAAACAATATGCTTGCTGTCTTAGTGCTGTTACCAGAACCTGAGACAAAGAGTGTATCATAGCACAGATGCTGTG
>NW_008390035.1:0-229 GCF_000622305.1 Nannospalax galili
TCTGCCCCGCAGCCCGGGTGAGCCCAGGCGCCGTCCCGCGGGGCCAGGCGGCCGCCAGCATGGAGCAGCAGCGCCAGAAGCTACTCGCCCAGGGTCAAGAGAGCCTGGCCCAGGCGGTGTCCGAGGTGGAGGCGGAGTTGGGGCTGCTGGAGGTCGCGGGAGTGTGATGTCCAGGCGAGCTTTGAATTAGAAATCTTTCAGCCTTGGCCCCCCAGGTAGCTAGGGTTTC
>NW_008390036.1:0-229 GCF_000622305.1 Nannospalax galili
GTGTTACCTGCTTCAAATAAATGCAAACGACAATCACCTTTGGGGGAGTGGGTGGGCATAACCACCTAGTCTAGAACCCAGAATATTTCCCCTTCCCTTGCCCCTTGGCCAAACCACAAGATTAAAATGGTACCATTTTCCTAATGTGTGTTTCGTTCTCATTAATAGTACCTCAGCTGCTCATTTATTTAGATAAAATCAGTAGGATCTCTTTTTTGTTTTTGTTTTT
>NW_008390037.1:0-229 GCF_000622305.1 Nannospalax galili
CATTCCTTCCAGTCTGTTGGGAGGCTGTGCATGATGGGTCTGTGGGGAGGCCGTGCATGATGGGTCTGTGGGGAGGCAGTGCATGATGGGTCTGTGGGGAGGCAGTGCATGATGGGTCTGTGGGGGGGGCAGTGCATGATAGGTCTGTGGGGAGGCAGTGCCTGGTGGGTCTGTGGGGAAGCTGTGGATGATGGGTCTGTTGGGAGGCAGTGCATGGTGGATCTGTGGG
>NW_008390038.1:0-217 GCF_000622305.1 Nannospalax galili
ATATGTGCTGAAGGATAGGACATCTTTGATAAAGAGATTGAAATGTAGCCATGCGTGGTGGCACATGCCTTTGATCTCAGCATTCAGGAGGCAGAGGCAGGTGGATCTCT
This sequence comes from Nannospalax galili, assembly GCF_000622305.1. NCBI lineage: Eukaryota > Metazoa > Chordata > Mammalia > Rodentia > Spalacidae > Nannospalax > Nannospalax galili. The sequence continues at coordinate 111 of NW_008390038.1, forward strand.
GTAAGTTCTAGAACAGCCTGGTCTCCATTAGCGAATCCAGGAGAGCTGTGGCTATGGATACCTTTTCTCAAAGAGACCAAAAAAAAAAAAAAAAAAAAAAAAAAAAA
>NW_008390039.1:0-228 GCF_000622305.1 Nannospalax galili
GGTCTCATAAGATTATATAATAGAGCTGAAAAATTCCTGTTGCTTAGCAACCTTACATCTGCCATGACATTGTAACGCAATGCATCGCTAGTGTGTTCTTGGTGATCTAGTGTATCTAAACATCCTGTGCTATCAGTTGTATAGAAATGTATCTTATAGTGGGGCTCACTCCTTTACTCCCAGCACTCCAGAGGCAGAGGCAGGCGGATCTCTGTGAGTTCAAGGCCA
>NW_008390040.1:0-229 GCF_000622305.1 Nannospalax galili
TCAGCCCAAAAAGGGCTATGCAAATACTCCCAAACTGGAAAACTTGGTCATCTGAAACACTTCTGATTCCAAGCAGTCTGGATAAAGGAATTCAACCTGCACATCTCAACAGTTCCATAACACTCAAGGTTCTCCTCCAAAGAGGTAAGCAAAAATGATGTTTTATTTCTCCTCCCACTCCCCCAATCCCTGGACAGATCTGACTATGTTGCTCAGGCTGGTCTCAAAC
>NW_008390041.1:0-229 GCF_000622305.1 Nannospalax galili
AAGAATATACTATCAGCAGGAAAAAAGCTAGGGATGAAAATCATTTTTAAGTGAAAGAATCCAGATTCAGGAGGACAAAATTTCAGATTTACCCTCATACATGGAGTGATGGAGGAACACGGAAAACGGAAAAGGAAAAGGAAGAGGGAAAGGGGAAGGAGGGTTGGGATGAGCGGAGGACGAAGGGTCGTCATCAGGAGGAGGAGGAGAAGCACCTATAGATTATGGA
>NW_008390042.1:0-229 GCF_000622305.1 Nannospalax galili
GGCAAATTGGAGCATTGTGATATCACATTGGAGAATTGCGTCATCACATTGGATCACTGTGATGTCACAATGAAACACTGTGAAGTCATATTGTAACATCGTGATGGCACACTGGAGTAAAATAGTGGAACATGTTCTGATAGTTTTGGCATTAGAACATTGTGATATAAGATTGGACCATTGTTATGCCACAATGGAACATTGAGAAGTCATGTTGTAATATTGTGAT
>NW_008390043.1:0-229 GCF_000622305.1 Nannospalax galili
TCAATAAGCCTGAGGACCCACCACTTAAAGCACTGAGAGATATGCTTAAAATCAGGGGATTGGATCTGTTAAATCCAGTAGCTCAAAAGGTTTGGGCAGGGCCTGTTCATTTGGCTCCCTGGCTACGTGGGGCCAATGTTTTTATTTAGGATACAGGGAATCATGGAAGAGTTTGAGGAGAATGCAGAAATGCAACAGAAGTGAAACCAAAAGCGGCCAAAGTAAGAAG
>NW_008390044.1:0-229 GCF_000622305.1 Nannospalax galili
CTTGCTGTTTTTCCAGGGGAACCGGCTTCATTTCCCAGCACCAACATGGTGACTCTGTCACCCTTTTGCCTTAAGAGTCCCTATACACATACCAGTAAACATGCCAAAAATCGAAATACTTGTACAAATAAAAACAAAAAAATTTTTTAAAGCATCAGGCCCAAAGTTGGCTACTGATATACAACTTTATTTTCTGTCAGATGTTAATGAAAATGTATTTTATTTCAAA
>NW_008390045.1:0-229 GCF_000622305.1 Nannospalax galili
TAAGCTTTTCCCTAAACCTATCTCTAACGCTATGGAGAGCCAAAAAATTATCGCTAGCCCCCAAATTAAATGTAACCCTAAGCCTAACCCTTAACCTAACTCTAACCCTAACCCTGACCCTAACTCTAACCCTCACCTTAAACTTAACCCTAGCCCTGACACAAACACGAAACCTAGGCCTAACCCTAATCCTAACCCTAATCCTAACCCTAACCCTAGCCTTGAAACC
>NW_008390046.1:0-229 GCF_000622305.1 Nannospalax galili
AAGAATCATAAAAATTTGCTTCTTGTTAATTAGTAGAGGTGAAAAACATTATCACTGAAATCTATGTGATGATTTTATATTCATATTCATGTGCCAAGGATCCTAGTGTAAGTGACTATGACTAGTAACAATCAGGTACATAGAGATTAAAGATGCACGTGCAAACACCTAAGTTTTGGTAGCATTAAAAATGAGTTTTTCTGTGTGAAACAGTATATTTTAAAATGAA
>NW_008390047.1:0-229 GCF_000622305.1 Nannospalax galili
TTCCAGCTAACGTTTTTTATTTTTTGTTTTTTGTTTTTAAAAAACTTGGCCTCTTCTTTTTTTTAAATTTTTATTTTATTTTATTATTTTTATTTTATGTGTATGAGCATATTGCCTGCTTGTGTGTAAGTGCACCTGTGCTGTGCAGTGCCCACGGAGGTCAGAAGAAGTTGTCAGATCCCCCAGAACTGGAGCTACAGATGGTTGTTAACTACCATATGGGTGCTGG
>NW_008390048.1:0-229 GCF_000622305.1 Nannospalax galili
ACAGGCTGTTTGGGGTAGAATGGAAGAGGATATTGCAGAAATGAAAACTATAAAAGTTAAGCTTTGTGTTCAGATAACTCACAGAGTCATACAGGTGTGTGGACAGAGTTGAAATAGCGTGCTAGCTTCAACTATCAGGATGTGTGGAGGACGTGTGTAGAGATGTAGAATAGGTGGTAATGCGTTTTTTAAGATTTATTCATTTATTACTTTATGTGTATGTATGTGC
>NW_008390049.1:0-229 GCF_000622305.1 Nannospalax galili
CAAACTCAGAGTTCAATGGCTTCAGGTGGAGGTGGATACCATTTTTGGAGCACAAGATCAGCTGAGGCATCTTGATGGGCAGCTGTGAGGGGTCCAGATGGACCTCAAAGCGAAGCAAACAGGGCCGTGACTACTTTCATCTCATTCACAGCAAACTGCAGCCCAATGCCGTTCCTAGAGCAAGCAGCACAAAGACTATCAAGCTATGGACTATCTAAAGTGAAGGAAC
>NW_008390050.1:0-229 GCF_000622305.1 Nannospalax galili
CCTCTTTAACGTGCACATGGTCTTGTCACCTGACCTCTCTCCATAAAGATGGTCTTGTCACCTTCCACCTCTGATGAGCAGAGATTCGTGTCACCTGGCACCTCTGACGTGTACATGTTCGTCTCACCTGCCACCTCTGATGTGCAGATATTCGTGTCACCTGCCCTGTCTGCCACAAAGATGGTTGTGTCACCTGCCCCCTCTGATGTACAGATGGTCGTGTCACCTG
>NW_008390051.1:0-229 GCF_000622305.1 Nannospalax galili
AGCAGCTGGTGGAGCGCAGGGGTGGAGATGGTGGAGCGCAGAGGTGCAGATATGGAGCACAGAGGTGCAGATATGGAGCGCAGAGATGCGGACGTGGAGCGCAGAGGTGCGGACGTGGAGCGCAGAGATGCGGACGTGGAGCGCAGAGGTGCGGACGTGGAGCACAGAGGTGCAGATATGGAGCGCAGAGGTGCAGACGTGGAGCGCAGAGGTGCAGATGTGGAGTGCA
>NW_008390052.1:0-229 GCF_000622305.1 Nannospalax galili
GGAACAGCACTGCTTTCCCAGACCCACATCCCCAAGGCTATGGTTCATTTACCTCGACTGGACTATGACAATTTGTTGCCCAAATTCTCTCTGGGTCTCTTGTGCTATCAGGCAAACCATATAACATTTCTTAATGTAAATTTATTATCATCGCTGTGGGGTGTGACAAAGAAACAAACACCTTAGCTCTGCATCTCCCAGCTCTGTGCCACCCATCTCTGTGCCGTGG
>NW_008390053.1:0-229 GCF_000622305.1 Nannospalax galili
CCATCTGCAGTGAAACAGTATTTGCTAGACACCTTAGGACCATTACGCTCATAGAGGCTGTGAGTTCATGCATAGGACCTGCACAAGTATTATAACTTACTGACAGTCATGTGAATGGAAAAAAAATATTTCAGGAATGAAAACCGGGTGTATAAACAGGGACAAATTTGTGTGAAATAAGACAAATTTGAGATGTTAAAGAGGCAGGAGGATGCCATCTAAGGAAAAG
>NW_008390054.1:0-229 GCF_000622305.1 Nannospalax galili
AAAAGACATTCCTTGAATTAGCATTCCCAGATCAAAGGACATATGTATTCTTGATTTTGGCAAACTATTTAAATATTTCTTTCAAAGGCCTGTATCAACAGAAATGCTGATAGAAAAAAAAGTTTTATTTTAGTTTTCGTCCTAGGGTTTGACCCTGGGACTCCTATAAGTAAGCACCTGCCCTACCCCTGAGCTATACCTCCAGCCCCATCAACTACATTGGTATGAG
>NW_008390055.1:0-229 GCF_000622305.1 Nannospalax galili
ACAATTGTGTCCTTATGAATATCCATTGTCTCGTCACCATGCTCAATAGGCAAACACGGTACTCAATGTCACCTCACAATCCACCAAAGTGACATTACAATGTTCCATGATGCCATCACAACGTAACAACATGACTTCAAAATGTTCCATTGTGACATCACAATGCTCGATGGTGCCGTTACAATGTTACAATATCACTTCACAATGTTTCATTTTGACATCACAATGC
>NW_008390056.1:0-229 GCF_000622305.1 Nannospalax galili
GAGGATGAGAGGCCCCTCCCACTTTGCCAGGGCTACAACTCTCTGCCCTACTAGGGGCTGAGACCCTAGCAGACTGCTTGAGAGTGCCTAAATATGGCCTCCTGTTAGTGAGCTTCCCAGATTGTGCTATGAGTACCCACTAGCAGGGGTTCAGATGGTAGAAGGAAGCCTGAGTGAGCCTGACTTGGGTCTCTGTGGGAGCTCCTGAGTAGATGATCTGAAGCCATCA
>NW_008390057.1:0-229 GCF_000622305.1 Nannospalax galili
AAGTTTTGTAGTGTGTTAATGTTTTATTTTTGACATCTATTGTAAACTCATATAACCTGGAAAAGAGCAAAATAGACTTGTAGCTCCTGTCACGAACTACCTGTTACTCTAAGACTCATCACAAGCAGCTCCTGCCACAAGCCACCAGTTTAGAATATTCCTTACAAGCTATTTCTATCACAAAGCACTGTGTTGTCGAGAAAGACCACAGAAAGACAAATTTTAAAAC
>NW_008390058.1:0-229 GCF_000622305.1 Nannospalax galili
TGACTCTAGGCCATGATAATTCCACTCACAGTGTGGACAGGGGTTGGCCACATATAAACTACAAAAGCAAGGTCTCACTCAATATCTTGTTCTCTGCCTTGTGATATCCCACAGGTATTCTCTCTTTAACTTAGGTGAATGTGGACAGGAAGAGACACTCCAAAGGCTTACCTAAACCCCTCCTTAGCATTACCATAATTTACTCTGTATTGCTGCTTAGGATTGTTTA
>NW_008390059.1:0-229 GCF_000622305.1 Nannospalax galili
GATGAATTTGTATTAGTGATTAGCCACAGGAGAAAAATTATGTATATAGTTAAAAAGATCACGTTGACATTAAAGGATTTGTACACTTTGTCTTTGTTTATACCCACTTATGTAGTGTATAAATATTATATGTTATATCTAATCTATAGATTGATGGTTGATGGCTAATGGGCTGGGTAGATGGCTCAGCAGTTAAGAGCACTTGCTGCTCTTACAGAGGACCCAGGTT
>NW_008390060.1:0-229 GCF_000622305.1 Nannospalax galili
TGACTCTAGGCCATGATAATTCCACTCACAGTGTGGACAGGGGTTGGCCACGTATAAACTACAAAAGCAAGGTCTCACTCAGTATCTTGTTCTCTGCCTTGTGATATCCCACAGGTATTCTCTCTTTACCTTAGGTGAATGTGGACAGGAAGAGACACTCCAAAGGCTTACCTAAACACCTCCTTAGCATTACCATAATTTACTCTGTATTGCTGCTTAGGATTGTTTA
>NW_008390061.1:0-229 GCF_000622305.1 Nannospalax galili
GGTTGCAGGTTGGGAGAAAGAACTGTCCCTACCCTATCATTACAGCCTCCAGATAGTCCACTCTCAGCCTCTTATGGAAAGTAGAGTCCAGTAAAACAAATGATAGACTTGGCACTGTGTCCAAGGTGCTCTTCAGTTATCGCCGAGTCTAACACATCTCCAGATTTGGCAGTTCTCTTCAACCATTCCCCAGCCTGGACAGCAGGCATCTTTCACCATGTGACCAAGG
>NW_008390062.1:0-229 GCF_000622305.1 Nannospalax galili
ATAGAGAACAACTTCTTAGATGAGATTTCTCTAAGCCATTTTAGGAAGTTAGGGAAAAATATTTCATCGCTTTCATGTAATTCAGTACATCTGTAATTGTAAATACTAAGTAATCAGGTTTGAAAATCTGACACAAAATAATCTGGTTCGCCTCCTCAATTATTAGCTATAGGTATCCTATGTGGTCTCCTCTGAATGCATCATAGGAGAGCTCCTCACAGGAAACACA
>NW_008390063.1:0-229 GCF_000622305.1 Nannospalax galili
GTGGGTTCTGTGAATTCAACTTGGGTCCTCTGCAAGATCAGCCAGTGCTTTTAACTGCTGAGTCATGACTCCAGTCCAAGTTCAAAATCTTAATATTGAGCCTTACTATATATGATCATGGGATATATCTCCATTAAGAATTATTTTATTGGGGACTGGAGAGATGGATCAGTGTTTGAGAATACTGGATGCTCTTGCAAAGGATCTGGTTTTCTTTCAAGCACTCACA
>NW_008390064.1:0-229 GCF_000622305.1 Nannospalax galili
AGAACTAGTTGAAAGACTTTGCCTGAGTTTGAGACTGTCCTCTGGGTGATATGCATGAGATACCAACTGGAGTAGCACTGTGAAGCCTTAAAACTAAAAGCTCGTTGGAATCACAACCCACAGAAGGCACTATTACATGTTTAGGACATTGATATTATAAAGCTTTAAGCCTACAACAACAAATATTTATCAGTCATCTAGTTTACCTACATAAAATCATATATATATA
>NW_008390065.1:0-229 GCF_000622305.1 Nannospalax galili
AGTTAAGTTTATTTGAAAGGAGTTATTAGGGTTAGGAGTGAGGAAATATTTGTAAAAATCAATAAAACCAGTGAAGGCATCTCTTCAAGCAAAATAAAGCTGTGGGAGACTAGAGCATATTCCTAAGAATCAGTGAGGAAGGAGAAAGTACAGGCCAGCTTTCTGCCTCTACTCTGGACTCTCATAGGGAGTTGGAATGAGGGTTCATTTCCTGGCATATCCTACATGC
>NW_008390066.1:0-229 GCF_000622305.1 Nannospalax galili
CCATGAACAAGAGACCCTGCCTGGGACACAGGCTGCTCAGGTCACTGGATGCCTGAACTGTTTTTGGGGTACTAGGTACCAGCTGTTGATCACTTGCCATGTTGGCATATGTACTCTAATCTCTTGTGAAGTTGATTAGCATCAGTTACCCTATCTGAATCCAATTAGTTGTGTAACTTTGGACTTTGAATAAAAGTTAGCAAGTTGAGCTGGGTATAGTAGCCACACA
>NW_008390067.1:0-229 GCF_000622305.1 Nannospalax galili
ACAATGTGCCATTGGGACATCATAACGCTCACTGTGCCATCACAATGTGCAATTCTGTCATTACAATAATCCATTGTGTTGTCACTATGCTCAATATGCAAAGATGGTGCTCAAAGTCCCCTCACAATCCCTCAATGTGACATCACAGTGCCCCAAGGTGTCATCACAATGCTCCAACATGCCAGCACTATTGCCCAATGTGCCATTATATTGCTCTAGCGTGCCATCA
>NW_008390068.1:0-229 GCF_000622305.1 Nannospalax galili
TGGGCTGTTCATTTAAAAGGCCACAATGTTGGTAACCAATCAGAACCTCTGGGGATGGGACCCTAACCTGCATTGTTTAAAAGCTCCTTCTGTAGTCTTCCTACTAAAATTCAGATCCCAAACCACAAGTGACAAGGGAAGAAGAAAGCAGGCATCACAAAATTGAGTCGTGACATCCGTCCTTGAGAGAAGGCTTTGGGTGCACATCTGTCACCATGGGGATGCTGAA
>NW_008390069.1:0-229 GCF_000622305.1 Nannospalax galili
CTCCCAGCACTCACCTCTCGGAGCTCTGGAAGCTTATCCCACCACCTGCCGCCAGAAACTTCTTGGGCAATAAAAACGTGTCTGCGGAGATAAGTCCACAGGTGGCTGGGAAGGTGGGGGGTTGCCCAAAATACAGAGCAAAAATACCAGAGCTTTAAAAAAAAATGGAGAAGGAGGAGTACAGAATGAACTCAAACAACGTAGAGGAAATCAAGAGAGGGAGGGAGGG
>NW_008390070.1:0-229 GCF_000622305.1 Nannospalax galili
TGCACCTTTCTCCACAATAGCTTAACAAATACTCTTAAACAATTAATTTTTGTATTTGTTATTACTGTTAATTTTCAAATGTATGTTCTAACAGTCTCTCTTCAAAGCTTTTCATCTCAATTAAGAGGTAAAGGAGTAAAATATGTCAGGCATAGTAGTAGCACATGCCAGAAACCCCAGCATCCAGGAGGATGAAGTAAGGGAATTGCCATGAGTTTGAGGCCCACAT
>NW_008390071.1:0-229 GCF_000622305.1 Nannospalax galili
TTAGTCTCAGCCTTTGCTCCTCGGGCCCCAAGCATATTCCTTACAAAAACCAAGTGACTGTTTCATTGCCCCATCTTCTCCCAAGATAAATACTCACCACTCTCCAATCTTACCGAGTGCGCTCACTCAATTTCTCCAGCGGTGTCCTTCACTTTTTCCCCTACTTTTAAGGTGCCACCGGGCGCCACTTGCCGGTGCCAGCCAGCCAAGATGGACAGTACCTGAAAGG
>NW_008390072.1:0-229 GCF_000622305.1 Nannospalax galili
GGAGGTGTGTTTGAGTATATGTAAGTCCTTTTTGGTATTCAGATGTGCTCTGCAGAATAGGTTGGTTTTCATTCATTTTTCTTGTAATTGTCCCAGTAATATACAGTAGTACACTTTCCTCGTACAACATTTGGCTTTCTGCAGTTCCACTTACAGTCAATGATGGTCCAAAAATATCATATTGAAATTCCTATAAGTCACTGACTCATACATTTTAAATAATTTTTAT
>NW_008390073.1:0-229 GCF_000622305.1 Nannospalax galili
GGAAGTAGAAACTGTTATAGTAAGTGAAGTAACACAGACTCAGAAAAACAATGATGCATGGTCTCTCTCATTTGTGGATCTTAGATGTGAATCCTTAGATGTGAATATGTATCCTGATGTAACCATAGGAGCTGGGAAAATGGAAAGGAATCATGGAGGTAAAGAGCTCAAGAGAGGGGAATAATAGGAAATAGGAAATTGGGAAAATGGGGGATACTTTAACTGGGGA
>NW_008390074.1:0-229 GCF_000622305.1 Nannospalax galili
TTCTTTGATCCATGGGCCATTGAGATATCTGCTACATAGGTTGCAGCTAGGTAGGAAGGGGGGAGGCAATGTAGTACAGAAAGAGTACTGACCCTGGAGTCCACAGAGCCCTGTTGTACCCATGATCCTCTGCTTCCTATTTTGAGTGGGCTGTTCAGATCTCTCCCCCCGGCCCCCCAACACCACCACCTCCATTCAGGGGAGTATGCATGGCATCTGGTGCTCAGAG
>NW_008390075.1:0-229 GCF_000622305.1 Nannospalax galili
CAGGTGACACGACCATGTGCATGTCAGAGAGGGCACGTGACACGACCATCTGCACGTCATATGGGGCAGGTGACACTACCATCTGCACGTTAAAGTGAGCAGGTGGCAGGACCATGTGTACGTCAGAGAGGGCATGTGACATGACCATCTTTATGGCAGAGAGGGCTGGTGACATGGCCATGCATACGTCAAAGAGGGCAGGTGACAAAACCATGTGCACAACTAAAAG
>NW_008390076.1:0-229 GCF_000622305.1 Nannospalax galili
TCCAGGACAGCTGGGACTACAGGGAGACCCTGTCCCAAAAGAGACAAAATAAAACAAATAAAAATATATTATAGAACACCTACTATATTTATGAATATATATCTCTGGACATGCAATGTGAATCCAAAAGTCCACAGTCTAACGTAGACTTGAATGTGGTCCTTCTTCTTGTTTCAGTTGTTCATTCATGAATCAGGCCTCAGGTCAAAATACCAACAGTATCTCAAGT
>NW_008390077.1:0-229 GCF_000622305.1 Nannospalax galili
TTTTACTTCTGAAGAATGTGCATAGCTACTATAAATTCTGCAAGCAACCACACACGGAGAAAGCATAGAGAAGGTCCTGCTGGGTTTTATACCAAACAGAAAGCATTTCTCTGTCTCACTTTCTATGGACTGAGATCAGCCTCTCATTCTTATGCAAGTGACTGACTCAAAGTGAGAGAGCTGAGAAGCAGAATACAATTTTCAGCAGGGACTGAAATCTAAAACATAT
>NW_008390078.1:0-229 GCF_000622305.1 Nannospalax galili
AGGTCACTCACCCTGCAAGACGTACCCAAAGGGACTCAGGAACCATTCAGGGAGAAGATCAGTGGAGACAGGAATGATACATCAAACCAAAGACTGTGAGCCAGAAGAAGAAGCACAGGAGAACAAACCGGTGAGCACCCACAGAAGAATCACTGGCAAAAAGGGCATCAGGAACCCAAAGTGTTACAGCTCAGTGTGTTACAGCTCCGTGGGGCAGGAGGCTTCGTGC
>NW_008390079.1:0-229 GCF_000622305.1 Nannospalax galili
CCATTACGTTTTGGAGAAGTGGCTGACGAGGGGGTTGAAGGTGACACTGAGTGTCTCAGAGTATGTGCACACCCCAAACACCCCAAAGGAAGAATGTTGACAAGAGATGCCCACGTGATAGAGGGCATCTGACATCTTCACACAACCCCTGTCATTGCCCAGGTGACCTCCAGGCTGGATGGAGAAAGTCAGTCACACCTTAGTCACCGAATTCGTCTTTCTCTGATTT
>NW_008390080.1:0-229 GCF_000622305.1 Nannospalax galili
GCTTCTTCTAAGTATGTGGTTATTAAATAAATAATTAACTGGAAAAAAACTAAGCTATGAAAAACCAACAGATTTTTAAAGGAATGAGAATTTTTATTTGGAGTTATGAAATAATCTTCAAGCAGTAGTACCACTTTTGTGTGAAGTATTTGATGCTTACATGAAAAGTGAGGGGGGCTGGAGAGATGACTCAGTGGTTAAGAGCAATGACTGCTCTTGCAGAGGACCC
>NW_008390081.1:0-229 GCF_000622305.1 Nannospalax galili
TTGTGCCTTTTGTTCATACTCTTAACAAAGCTGACTCTCCTGAAAGAATGTCCTTCTCATTGAGATATGGGCGTGCCAGATCTGAAGTTTAAATTGAAAACATACCATGTTACTGAAAGCAAAATTTTGGAAAAAATTATCTGATGGAAAATTACTACATCATTTTTCCCCCTGGTGCCCAGATATATTTTTCTTTAAATATTTATCAAGTAGTCATTTTGTAGTTTAA
>NW_008390082.1:0-229 GCF_000622305.1 Nannospalax galili
AACACACAAAAGCTGGAGGGGGACCTTGCGTTCGAGGCTAGCTTGCATAAGGCCCCTATTCCTCTTGATCCCTTTCACCCCCTCTACCACTCACACAAAGAATGCAGAAGCCAATGATGAGTGAAAACAATGATTTAAGAAGGACTTAGTTCAAAGACTTCTGGACTCTGATGCATAGATTTTGCTGATTTTTGTATGGCCATTTTCTCTTGTAGTAGATCTGGTTAAT
>NW_008390083.1:0-229 GCF_000622305.1 Nannospalax galili
CCTACATACAGACAATACACGCATACACATAAAATAAAAATAATAAATAAATAAATAGATAAATAAATAAAAGAAACAAGGGAGACAGAACAAAAGGGGGAAGGACTGCAAAGCAGAGATGAGCATACGCTGCATATCTGGTCACAGCCTGAAAACAAATGACAGGACGGGACACCGGTCCAGACCAACATGCTCTATGGATGCTGCTTGCTGGTCTTCTGGAAGCCCT
>NW_008390084.1:0-229 GCF_000622305.1 Nannospalax galili
ATATGGGAAATTGACTATTGTAAGAAGCCAAATTGGATCATTCAATTCCATCCTTTCCTTTTATTTCCTATCTTTTAATTTGTTATGAAATATGAGCAACAGCTTTACTCATTAAGCAAAACAAAAGAGCAAGTAAACAAAAGACCCTAGTTAACAATAAAAGAGCTAAATTCCCTTATAGTTCAAAGCCATTGGGAGTGTATTATAAAGCTGTATAATTTGAACTCAG
>NW_008390085.1:0-229 GCF_000622305.1 Nannospalax galili
TTGTTCCATGTGATTTTGGATTTTTTTTCTCATTCAGCATTCAGAAACCTTTTACTGTAGCCAAATTTTTCACAACCCACATTCAGTAGCATTCACATTCAGTCTCTATCTACAGTTTAAGAAGTCGCATTATCCCAGCACTCTGGAGACAGGTGGATCTCTGTGAGTTCACGGCCAATTTGGTCTGCAGAGCAAGTTCCAGGCCAACCAGGAATACATAGTGAGACCC
>NW_008390086.1:0-229 GCF_000622305.1 Nannospalax galili
ACAGATGGAAAATTTATTTGTTAATTCTATTATATCTCATAATTATCAAAAGAATAAAAGAAAATGAGAATGTAAAAGATGTAAAAGGATATGGGAATAGAGATATTTTCCAAAATAGAAAAAAAATGAGAAAGCCTACACAAGTGATGAAGGTCTGTGTAGGTTTGTTATGATATATAGGATGAGATAAAAATAATATACACATAATCTTAAATTTTCTAAGTTCATA
>NW_008390087.1:0-229 GCF_000622305.1 Nannospalax galili
GGTCTTTGGTAATGAATCTGGAAGCTGTCAAGGAGATGGCTGTAGTTCAAGGCCTGAGAAGAATCCTGTCATGAGTTACGTCCTGCACACGTGCATGATGAAAGCACAGGCAAACTCTTTCATTTACTCTCAAAAGGAACTTTTACAATATAGATTCTGTTGGACTTGATGGCGCACACCTTTAATCCCAGCACTCAGGAGAGAGAGGCAGGCAGATCTCTGTGAGTTC
>NW_008390088.1:0-229 GCF_000622305.1 Nannospalax galili
CTAATATTCTGCTTTCTTACATAGTATTAAAACAACTCCTCATGGCTTGTCGTTGTACCCATAGAGCAGCATATCTTTTGACCTTTATCAGAAAAGCTTTGGCAGTAGGTGCAGAGACACAGAGATCTACACCTGCTCAACATGCAGATAAAAAGAGACTGCAGAATGCTCAGCCCTCAATGGGACACTATATCACATCCCCTCATCCCAAGGCTCAGGGACCATTGTA
>NW_008390089.1:0-229 GCF_000622305.1 Nannospalax galili
TTTCTAACCAATGAGCTCCTATGCAGCGGAGGTCAGACTCAGCTTCAGCACGTGCTCCTGTCGGCCTCCTGCAGATCCAAGTCCAGCCAAGCATCTCCTTGTGGTCCCTGAGCAAGGAAGTTAGTCCTGTGATGCGGCTGGGTTGTGGGCACTTTTGCCTTATGGGTGCCAGGTAACGATGGACAAATCAGAGGTTTCTGAGTGACTTCGTGGGGGCTGAGACCAGCCT
>NW_008390090.1:0-229 GCF_000622305.1 Nannospalax galili
AACCCTATTGCTGAAGAAAATATATAGATGAGTTACAGAACCAATATGGATTCATCAAGCTTAATCTGTACTGGTTATATTTCATAATGTTGGAAAGTGGTATGCGTGCTACAGGAAACAAAGAATAATCATCATACCTGGTTGTCATCAATGCGAGCCACAGTAACAACTGACCTGACAAGGTATGTCCATTTGTCTCATAGTGAAAGGAATGCTATAACCATAATCA
>NW_008390091.1:0-229 GCF_000622305.1 Nannospalax galili
GGGAGTGACTCTAGGTAGATTAACTAGATGGCAGGTGGATGTATTTGCACTAAGAAACATCTAGATATACTAACTTTACTTGATAGACCTTAACAAAAATGGCAGAATGCATGAAATCTGATGGTGGTGGGGACTGTGGGAGGGACTATGGGGATGGGGGAGGGGGTATAAAGATGATTAAGATGTTGTATGTGAAATACACAAACATTCAATAAAAATATACAATTTA
>NW_008390092.1:0-229 GCF_000622305.1 Nannospalax galili
CAGTTGACATCAACAACCCCATTCTCAGTCCACCCCAACTGGGCCCAGGGGCAGCTCTGAAGGGCATCAGACGTAGGAACACTGTGGCTCCCACTTTCCTCCAAAGTCCTAACTGCTCCAAGCTGCTCCCGGCCACCTAGATTGGGTCCTGGGAACCTCTCTAGTCCCTCCAGCTGTAGCAGGACCTAGAAAATGCTTCTGCCAAAAGCACCGACTCCATGCCTGTGCC
>NW_008390093.1:0-229 GCF_000622305.1 Nannospalax galili
CCCTTAACCCAAGCTAGTTTCAGACTCAGGGCCCTTCTTTCTGCCTCTGGAATGTTGGATTACAGGCATGCACCACCAGGCCTGGCCCTGAGAGCTTTTTAAATCTTCAGATTCCAAGATATCTCCATTGTATGTAAGTTCCTTTATTGGTTATAGTAAAGAATAACTGAAAAAAAAACGTATCTCACAATTTCAGACCTTTAATGATCATTACATATACAATCTAATT
>NW_008390094.1:0-229 GCF_000622305.1 Nannospalax galili
GAAAAGCTCTAGAATGAATGACAGGAAGTCAGTATTGGAATGGAGGAAGGGTGGAGGGAGAGAAGAAGGATGGAAGGAAGAAGGAAGGAAGAAAGGAAGAGAAAGGAAGGAAATAACGAAGGAAACATGGGAGAGAGGGAGGGAAGAAAAGAGGAAGCAATGAAGTTAGTTAAAAGAAAGAATTGAGAAGCAGGCATGGGAAAGATGGGAAGGAGAGAAGGAATAGTGG
>NW_008390095.1:0-229 GCF_000622305.1 Nannospalax galili
CATGTATTTCTTCCTGAAAAATTTGTCCCTGTTAGATGTTTTCTTTGTAACAGTCCCAATTCCCAATTTCATTGTCAATAGCCTAACTCACAACAATTCCATTTCCATCCTAGGCTGTGCCCTCCAGATACTTTTAATGACTTCCTTCTCAGCGGGAGAGGTATTTATCCTGACTGTGATGTCCTATGACCGCTATGTAGCCATCTGCTGTCCCCTGCACTATGAGGCC
>NW_008390096.1:0-229 GCF_000622305.1 Nannospalax galili
GGGGTATGGAAGATAGCTGGGGATAGCATCCTTGCTGCCAAGCCTGATGACCCGAGTTTGATCTCTGGCACTCACATCGGGGAAGGAGAGACTCGACCCTCAAAAGTCATCTTCTGCCCTCCACATATGTGCTGTGGTATGTATAGGTCCAAACACAGAAAATGCAGTAACTTTTTTTTTAAATCCTATGGTGGTCAGATTTCTTATAATCCTTCTGAAACATATTTAA
>NW_008390097.1:0-229 GCF_000622305.1 Nannospalax galili
AATTTCGGTACAGGATTTGCAGAAATGGAGCAGGAAAAACCTGGAAGCCTTCAAATCAAAGTTCAACTATCATAATGCTAGATGATGATATGCAGCATGCCAATGGAGAAAAACAATCAATGGTCCAACCCAGACCTAATTCCTAATACTCATAATGACCTGCATGGCTACCTACTTCTATTGGTGTTCCAGTGGCCCTGTTATCTGGGGGGCAATCAACAACTATCTA
>NW_008390098.1:0-229 GCF_000622305.1 Nannospalax galili
AGTGTAAGGACAATCAAGGCAAAGGATTGAAGTCAACTGTTAAACTAATTTTGGGGCTCTGTTCAGTGAGAATGCTGCTGTCTTTTTCAATGTTTGTCATCTGATAATCCTATGTGGAGCTACAAAAAACAAACAAAAAATCTTGAGCTTCACCTCAGATCTATGCATAGGAAGTCAAAGGTATACGGTTTCGGGTGTATACTTTTAAGATCCATAGATGTGATTCTAA
>NW_008390099.1:0-229 GCF_000622305.1 Nannospalax galili
CTTAGAGTTAAAAGCATGGTAAACTTTTAGCTTTTAGCTCAAGAGTAAACCCTTAACCTGGCCTAATCTCTTAGCCAAGGATAGCTGAGTTATTTGTTCATGACAAGGAGATGAGCTAAGGTTTATTGAGGAAGGTGCTTTCCCACATGGCAAGGTGCCTGCACTTATGACCAGGCCACTGTCTCCTGCCAGTCTAGCAGTGTTCTGCAAGACAGGGATTATCAGAGCT
>NW_008390100.1:0-229 GCF_000622305.1 Nannospalax galili
CTCTGTGCCATTAGCTCTCAGGGTACCACTTCCTGTAGCCTCAACACCCACCGCCGCGATGTCCAGCTGGGTGTTCCAGCTTTATGCTTGCCTTCAGAGGCCCCACTGTGTTCAAGTCCACCTTTCCTCCTGGGTTCTACAGTCCTGGGTTGCATCACAATGGCATCTTACCTTCCCCAGCTCACTCTGTTCCAGCCATACCGAAACCCCATATGGATCAAAACCCAGT
>NW_008390101.1:0-229 GCF_000622305.1 Nannospalax galili
GTGGATGTGCATCACTGATTTTCCTCTGGGCTGCAGGAGAGAGAAGATCCTTAGCCAGGAGGGTGGGAAGTTTTCTCCCCCCCAGCACATGAAGGTAAGGAAGGAAATTTTACCCCCTTTGGGGGAAGTGTGCAAATGTTCGAGGAGGTGAAAGCTCACAGGATCCGTGAGATTTGTAACGTGTACTGAGATCACGTGTGTCTGATCTGGGATTCTTCAGAAGTGCTTC
>NW_008390102.1:0-229 GCF_000622305.1 Nannospalax galili
TTTCTCCATTGAACTGGCCTGTGGCCATGTCTATGGGGCATTTTCTTGATTTTTGAGTGGTGTGGGAGGGCCCAGCCTCTCTGTAGGTGGTGCCATCTCTGAGCAGGTAGCCTTGTATAAGAAAGCAGGCTGAGCACAGGCAAAAGGAGCACATCAGTAAGCAGCTATCCTCCATGGCCTGTGCTCCAGGTTCCTGCCCTGAATTTCTGCCTTGGTTTCCCTTGATGAT
>NW_008390103.1:0-229 GCF_000622305.1 Nannospalax galili
TGAGAGAGATTGTTTTCCTCCACTTGAACTAGCTATTGCTGTGGAGAGCTAGGAGGAGAAGAAGGACTCCTGGGTAATGAACTTCATGGATTCCAGTTCCCTTCCCAAAGGAACACTTTAGCAACCTCAGGAGGTCTTCTCTGAAGGCCCAGAAACTTCTGCCCAATCAAGAATATATAGGCTATGGGAGAGGAAATTTTTATGGTTTGATTTAGTCCCATAGGTTTTA
>NW_008390104.1:0-229 GCF_000622305.1 Nannospalax galili
TTTTTTTTTTTGAGACAGGGTCTCCCTGTAGCCAACTGGCCCGAAACTTGCTGTGTAGAGCAAACTGGCCTCACTCTCACAGAGATCCATCTTTGCCTCTCAGGTGCTGAGATTAAACTTGTGTACCACCATGCCCAGCTCCCTCTAGTCTTTTACAAAGGCCTCTTCCATACTTATTTCTATACCATTATTTCACTGCCTCATCTTTACTGAATCAAAGCAAACTGCT
>NW_008390105.1:0-229 GCF_000622305.1 Nannospalax galili
GCAGCTCATCTTTTAAATGAAGCAACCAATACCTTTTATTGAGTAGCTGGCCGGCATCAAGCACTATAGGAGAGCTTTCCAGAGTTATCCATTTTTATCTTCCCATTAACCCTGTAACATAGACATAAGTAACTTGTACAGTGTCAACCTGTGGGCTCTCCCACTGCCTCCAAAACACGTCAGTCTTCACACCACCTGTGCTCAGAACCCCTTATAATCCAGGATAAAG
>NW_008390106.1:0-229 GCF_000622305.1 Nannospalax galili
AAAAAAACCTTAAAATTTTACCATCAGATTCCTCTAATAGTATGACTTTTCTAGAAGGGTGATTTCATTAGAATTTCTTTTTTACTGCTACCTTGTTCTTAATCTATTTTTGTTACCATTCTAGTTTAGTGGCCAGGGTGGTGAGTTTCACTATGGCATTTTGGTACACATCTGTCCTCCCTTTTCTCTGATTTTAAATTCTTAGTTTTTCCACTGGATGAGCGCTATA
>NW_008390107.1:0-229 GCF_000622305.1 Nannospalax galili
CATGTTTGCAAATCAAATCTCCACAAACATACATAATGTCTGCTGGTATCAATTTGACTGTTCAAATTATAGCAAACTAAACCAATTATATCAACAAAATGTGGAGCCATACATGTGTACAAATAGCAAGAACACATATATATTATTTTTAATGATATTCTGACAAGATATTACTAACTACAAAGCCTGTGATTTAGAACACTGCAATCAAGTTACAGAAAGGAACTCA
>NW_008390108.1:0-229 GCF_000622305.1 Nannospalax galili
GAGATATAGGTCAATGGTTAAGAGCACTGGTTGCTCTTACAGAGGATCCAGATTCAATTCCCAGAACCTACATGGTAGATAACAACCATTTTTTACTCCAATTCCAGGGGATCCATGCCCTCTTGAGACCTCTTCTTCCACAATCCTACCCCCAAAACACCATTGCCAGGTCCATCCCGTTGCAATACAATTCTGCCTGGTCCCAATTTCTGTCCTACTTTAAAGGTTT
>NW_008390109.1:0-229 GCF_000622305.1 Nannospalax galili
CAAGACACAGGTGAGAACTTCTGGAAGTTTTCCCCGCTTACATTCCCGTAGCTACCAGTCTTTCTGTTTGACAAATTCTTGCTTCCTATTTAATGACATGGATAATCAATGTTATTAGAACAGATAGTGTCAGGTCATCAATTAAAAATGAAGACCAGACTCAGGCATGAGAACTAGACTAGGATGTAGCATTCATGATGGTGTTACCCTCAACTAATGAAAGTTCTAA
>NW_008390110.1:0-229 GCF_000622305.1 Nannospalax galili
TTTGGCGACAGAAGACCCTTGGAACTGCCACAGCCCACCTCCTCATGATTACAGACTCCCCCAAGGAATATACCCCCTCTGGTGTCCACACTTGGCTAACCAATTTAGGCAGAGACTAAGACTGTCAGGGGCTGGCATTACCCAGGTGGTTGCCCTTAATCATGATGCATTTCTAGCTAAGGACAGGTAAGATGTCCCATGACAAGCACTCCTAAGACAGGACATGCCC
>NW_008390111.1:0-229 GCF_000622305.1 Nannospalax galili
GACTAGTTGAATGGATTAAGAAACAAAGCCCATTTTTTCTTGTCTGCAAAAAACTCATCTCACTTTCAAGGAAAGGTTCTACCTTAAGATGAAAGGATGGAGAAAATATACCAAACAAATGGTACTGAGAGAGGGAATGAACACTCATCCACTGCTGGTGGGACTGCAAACTTGTTCGTCCCCGGTGGAAAGTAGTGTGGAGAACTCTTAAAAAACTACAAATGAACAT
>NW_008390112.1:0-229 GCF_000622305.1 Nannospalax galili
TATTTTATGTGTATGAGTGTACTGCCTGCATGTAAGTGAGTGCACCCATGTCTTGCAATTCCATGGAGGTCAGAAGAAGGCTTTGTATTCCTCTGGAACTGGACGGTTTGCAGCTGCCATGTGGGTTCTGGGAATCGAACCTGGGTCCTCTGCAAGAGCTGAGCCATCTCTTCAGCCTCACTACCTCCTATTCTTATCACACCATCCTCTGAAGAGGTTACCCAAATTG
>NW_008390113.1:0-229 GCF_000622305.1 Nannospalax galili
CACTAGCGGCATGACAGATGCCTTGGTTCCCTCAGAATACAGCACTCCCATTGCAAGCCCTTGTAGTGATGTCTAGGCTTTCTGTAACCATTAAGCCATGTGATTCTTGCGGGCCAGAGACACAGACACCCAGTGCTGGATGGGTGGAGATAGGTAGGGTCTCTGGAGCTTGCTGATCAGTCAGCCTAGCCTACTTGATGAGCTCCGGGCCCGTGTGAGACCTGATCTT
>NW_008390114.1:0-229 GCF_000622305.1 Nannospalax galili
ACTACAACTTCCTCTACATCATTTTTCAGCTTCTCGAAGTCTCTGGTAAAGGGCACAGTTTCTCCTGCTAGACATTCACATCAGCAAGACTGAGGTCAGTGAAAGCTCTGCTGGTCCAGGCTCAGCCCTATCCTAACTGGTTGTGCTGGATAGTTTTAGTGTCAGCTTGACATACCTGGGGTTGAGGGAGCCTCAATTGGGGAATTGCCTCTATTGGACTGGCTTGTGG
>NW_008390115.1:0-229 GCF_000622305.1 Nannospalax galili
ACTTGCTCTCAGAACCTTGGCCATCCATGAATTTCTGCATTAACTTCTGGTTTCTATACAAAGAAGCTTCTTTGATCAAAATGGGATTATTTCTTATTTATTTATTATTGTGGTCCTGTGGATGGAACCCAGGGCCTCACACATATTCAGTACTCCACTACTGAGCCACACTGCAGTCCCTATAGAAAATTCTCAGAAGACCTATAGCTAAGCCTCTCTGGGCTCTGGC
>NW_008390116.1:0-229 GCF_000622305.1 Nannospalax galili
CTCAGATCTGTCCTCTGCCGGTCTGTCTTGCGGTGTTCCCCGGACCTTCCTCTTAGTAACAGGAAAACACTGATCCTTGTAAAATGCTGTGGCAGATGCCTTCTGCAGGGCACCAGGCACAGCTCGTCGTTGTGTTTTGTATGTAAGCCCCAGCAGCTAACTGAACGGATGGACTTGGCTCCCTTCTTGCCCTTCTCCTCCTGTAGCCCCGGCCTCCCCGCTGACCTCC
>NW_008390117.1:0-229 GCF_000622305.1 Nannospalax galili
GTAAGTGTCAGAGGCTCTAGGGAATCACAGATAGACATGTGCACTGACCCAGAGAGCTCAGCGTAATGAGGTTGGATATCCACTGGATCTTGAGGGAATGGGGAAATGGGGGACAAAGCAACCGTAACCCAGGAAGGAGGTGGCAGTGCCCCCGTGGAGAAGCTGCAGGTGGCAGCATAGGGACTCTGCCCTCACACAGGAATGAAGCACAGCTGGTACAAAGGTGGCA
>NW_008390118.1:0-229 GCF_000622305.1 Nannospalax galili
AAACTGGGGCAGGTAAGATGGTTCAGCAGGTAGAGGCACTTGCCTGCAGGCTTAATTATTTGAGTTTGATCCCTGGATCCCACATAGACGCAGGAGAGAACCAAGTCCCTAGAATTGACCTTTAATACCCACACATATCGATGGCACATGTGAACATGCATGCACATGCACGCACGGGCACACACACAGAGTAAAATTTAAAAGTCTATCCAAAAATTTTAAATTTGTA
>NW_008390119.1:0-229 GCF_000622305.1 Nannospalax galili
GGCAACACTACATAGACTCAGTGGTTTATGAAAACTAGCACATAATATCGAAAAGGAAAAGGAATGACAGAATAGAGGAGGAATTGGAGAGGAGGGGAGGAAATGGAGGATACAATTACTGTTTGCTTGCTTCCTTTTGTTTTGTAGTACTGGGCATTGAAGCAAGAGACTCACACTGAGCAGCATCTCTAATACTAAGCTATACTCCCCACTCTCAAAAGTACTTTTC
>NW_008390120.1:0-229 GCF_000622305.1 Nannospalax galili
ACAAAACCATCTGCACGTCAGAGTGTGCAGGTTACACGAACATGTGCACATCAGAGGAGGCAGGTGACAAGACCATGTGAACGTCATAGGGGGCAGGGAACACCACCGTCTGCACGTCAGAGGGGCAGGGCACACGACCAACTGCCCGTCAGAGGGGGCAGGTGACACGACTATGTGAACGTTAAAGGGGGATGGTGACAGCACCATCTGCATGTAAGAGTGGGCACGT
>NW_008390121.1:0-229 GCF_000622305.1 Nannospalax galili
TTCAGGATCAGAGACTTCTGTTTTCCCACAGCCCACCAGACACACAGACACAGGCACAAAATATATACACACAGAGACACACAGACACAGACACAGAGGTCTGGGCTGGTTTCTTAGGGTCTTTCCCACCATAGTTTCCCATACCCCAGAAGAATGGGCAAGACACAGAATGTTCAATAGCGAGAACACACAGCATAATCCCTGGGAAGATGGGTTGGAAGAAATGGAT
>NW_008390122.1:0-229 GCF_000622305.1 Nannospalax galili
ACATACTCAATAACAGTTTCCAGAGCAAAGATATATCTATGAAAGTTGGGCTATTCTCAGACCCCAGACCAATAGGGATGCCAAATCAAGGTTCAATCTCACTTAGTAGCTTCTAGGAAAGCAAGGATTTTTAATTTTTTATTTATTTATTTATTTATTTATTTATTTTTGTTAATTTTGGAAATATCCAGCCATCATAATCTTCATTCATAAATCTTTTTTAGTAAAA
>NW_008390123.1:0-229 GCF_000622305.1 Nannospalax galili
AGGATTTTTGAAAATGTGTATATGTATGTATGTATGTATGTATGTATGTATGTATATTTGTGTGTATACATGTGAGTGCATGTCTACCATGATGTTTTTCTGTAAACAGAGGACAACCTCAGGTATCAGTTTTTGCCTTTCACCATATTTAGATAATGTCTCTTGCTCACCACTTGGTTACGCCAAGCTAGCTGGACCGTAAGTTTCCAAGCACTCTCCTCTCTCCACA
>NW_008390124.1:0-229 GCF_000622305.1 Nannospalax galili
CCTAGATTGCTCCAAGTCCTGTGTTTGAAATATGTCTTACCTTCAGCAATAAGCTCTTACCTTTAAATTCTGGGATGCAACCAAGATCTGTGGCAATTTACTGTACTCTTTTGCCAGTACCTTAGATACCCTGACCAACAACACAAGATAGGTTTCCCTTGCATGGTACTGTGGAGTTTTGTGGTTGTTGTTATGGATAGCTTTCAGCTATATGCATGCAATCATATAT
>NW_008390125.1:0-229 GCF_000622305.1 Nannospalax galili
TGCAATGCTCCAGTGTGCCAACACAATGTAACAATATGAGTTAACAATGTGGCATCACAAACTGCAATGTGTCAACACTGTTGTCCCATGTGCCATTCGTTTGCTCCAATGCGCCATCACAATGTTACAGTATGACTACATAATGCTCCACTGTGAAGTCACAATGCTCGAATGTGATGTCACAATGGTTCAATGTGCCAACACTATCGCCACATTAGCCATTCTATTG
>NW_008390126.1:0-229 GCF_000622305.1 Nannospalax galili
CTCGGTGCCTTTAGATGAAGAGCTTGAGTTGGCTGCGGGTCATCCATCTCCTCATGACAGCCTGGGGCCTGGTGCCCACATCAGCAGCAGGCTGAGCTCCATAAAGCTCTGGCTACTGACAGAGAAGAAGTGTTAGGGATTCAAAGTCCAAATATGAAAGTTGAAATAATTATTCCTTTGTAGGAGTTCGAGTTTACGTTCAATCTTTTTTTTTTTTTTTTTTAAAAAA
>NW_008390127.1:0-229 GCF_000622305.1 Nannospalax galili
TTGGAACTTTGTGATGGCTGGAGAAATATTGTAATAACACATTGGAGCATTATGATGATACTTTGGGGCATTGTTATGGAGCCCTGGCATTTTGATGACACGATGTAGCATTGTGAACGTCATGGAGCATGGGGATCACATACTGAGTATGGTGATGAAACATTGGCTCAATGTGAAAACATATTTGAGCATTCTGATGCTATATTCAGGGCATTGTGAAAACATTGGA
>NW_008390128.1:0-229 GCF_000622305.1 Nannospalax galili
AGAGAGGGCAGGTGACACGACAATGTGCACGTTACAGAGGGCAGGTAATACGACCATGCACAAATAGGGGGGCGCTCTGGGCCCCATGTTTGGTGTGCGTGGGTATCTCGGGGTCTCTGCCACACCTGGCTTGTCTCTGCGCGGGTCTTGCCACAAGCATCTCTGGCCCTGCTGGCGGGTGCCCTGCAGGCTTTTCCCGCTGTCTCAGGTCCCTTGTCTCTGGCTGCGT
>NW_008390129.1:0-229 GCF_000622305.1 Nannospalax galili
GTGTAATACCGGTAATAATAGCTTTCAAGATCTTGCAGTTTCTAGTGTAGGTGTGTCTTCTACCTTTTTGAGTAAGTTCATTATGAACTATTTTATTTTATTGGTGTTATTATAGATGAAATTATTTTCTTGATGGGGGTCAAAGGTTTATTATTAGTGTCTTAGTGTGCCTGTATTGCATTGCTGTGATAAAATACCCTTACAAAAGCAACTTAAGAGAGAAAGAGTT
>NW_008390130.1:0-229 GCF_000622305.1 Nannospalax galili
AGGCAGAAGAGGTAGAGGAAGGAGAGAGAAACCATAGTCCAGGTCCCGTTTACAAGGGCAAGTGGAAACAAGGAGCGGATTCTGATCTTTTCCAGAGGAGGAAATTTCAGGACAAGACATTTAATGCAGGACTTGATGCCTCATTTCTAAAGCAGATACTAAAATGGATCGTAAAGATAAATTGTTTGTGATTAATGAGGTTTGTGAAATTAAAAGCTGCAATAAATGC
>NW_008390131.1:0-229 GCF_000622305.1 Nannospalax galili
CAAGTCTGAGGCATTATAAAGGTGGCTACTTTTTATTCAGAGGCCCTTCCCAGGAGTAGCTACTCACCAATGACATCCCCCCTTAAACAAAAGGGAAAACGTTAAAATTGTGTTACCTCTTTTTGTTTAGAAAAGGGCAAAATCATAAAAAAAAGATACTCAAATTTGATAATTTAATATTTATTTTGCTATAAACATAGAAGGAACCAACTAATACATATATTTTATC
>NW_008390132.1:0-229 GCF_000622305.1 Nannospalax galili
GTTAGTGTTAGTGTAAGGTTTAGGGTTAGGTTTAGGCTTAGGGTTAGGTTTTGGCTTCGGGTTAGGGTTCGAGTTCGGGTTTGGTATGGGTTAGGGTTAGGGTTATTGTTCGGGTTTGGCTTCTGGGTTGTGTTAGGTTTCGTGTTAGGGTTAGGGTTCTGTTTCAGGTTCTGGTGCATGTAATGGTTCGGGTTCGGTTTCATGTTCAGGTTTGGGTTAGGGTTAGGTT
>NW_008390133.1:0-229 GCF_000622305.1 Nannospalax galili
TTTTTTTTTAAGTTTTATGTGTATGATTGTATTGCCTATGATTGTAAAATGCCCTTGGATGATAGCAAAGGGTGTCAGATCCCTTGGAACTGGAGTTACAGATGGTTGTTAGCCATTCAAACCTGGGCCTTCTGCAAGAGTAGTCAATGCTCTTAACTTGCTGAGCCAGCTCTCCAGTACTCCTCACCCCAATTTTTAATTATTTATTTTATGTATATGAATGTTTGGC
>NW_008390134.1:0-229 GCF_000622305.1 Nannospalax galili
GAAGGCGGGGCATCAGAAAGCAGACAGCACCTGAGTGCTACTGCTGTGGTCCGGTGCAGTCCCAGCAGGCTTCCTGGAAGGGAGTGGGGATGCAGGGTCTTCTCCTGTTTGGTGTGGGCAGTGCCTGGTTTCCTTCAATGTCACCTTCTCTCTGGTTTCTGAAAACCCCTGCATGGCTGGCACCTTGACCTGCTGAGCCATCTCACCAGCCTTGTTGTGGGTTTTTATT
>NW_008390135.1:0-229 GCF_000622305.1 Nannospalax galili
TGAACACAAACTTTCCATGACTCTGATAGCATTCAATTTATGGTGAGAGAGGCAGTGTTGTGAGCAAGCAGAGGCCTTCACAGAGTGTGAACTGAACCCATGGTGACTACATACTGATCATGTGCCAACACTGGTCTGCTCCTACCTTCTGTACTGCAGAAAGAATGGGCTCCTCCTGGTGTCATAACCAGCCCTCTCAGACATGACTATAAATAGGAGAGGCCACAAA
>NW_008390136.1:0-229 GCF_000622305.1 Nannospalax galili
TCTCTTTTGGCCCATTCATCATTCAGGAGTGTGTTGTTTAATCTCCATGTGGTTGTGTGGTGACTAGGGCTTCTTCCGGTGTTGGTTGTAAGCTTTATTGCATTGCGTTCTGATAGACTGCATGGAATTATTTCAATCTTTTTGTGTTTGTTGAGGTTTGTTTTATGCTCCACAATCCAGTCAATTTTGGAGAAAGTTCCATGGGGTGCTGAGTAGAAAGTATGTCCTT
>NW_008390137.1:0-228 GCF_000622305.1 Nannospalax galili
TGTAGACCAGGCTGGCCTTGAACTCACAGAGATCCACCTCCCTCTGCATCCCGAGTGCAGGGATTAAGGTGTACACCACCATTCTCAGCTGTCGGATCCACTGGAAGAGGCTGTTGGATCCCCTAGAACTTGAGATAAGTTGTTAGCTGCCATGTGGATGCTGGGATTCACACCTAAGTGTTCTGCAAGAACAGCCAGTGTTCTTAACTGCTGAGCCATCTCTCCAGT
>NW_008390138.1:0-229 GCF_000622305.1 Nannospalax galili
GAAAGCAGCAGCCTGAGACCATTCTCAACAAACTACATTTATTCACTATAATTCACCAACCTCTAAAGTGATACATACTTCCTCTACTCCCTCTTTCCCCCACCCTCATTGCCTCTACCTCTCAGCCCCACCCTGAGAACTAGCTGGATCAGCCTTAAATGAGCAGGAACCTTTGACTTTGGGGGTGTAGGATAGAGGCAGGGTCTCTGAAAGGCCTGGTCTTGAGGGG
>NW_008390139.1:0-229 GCF_000622305.1 Nannospalax galili
AGCCCAGCTGTTCACTTTTCTAGCTTGGGTAGTTACCAGCCTGGGGTAGAGGGTGCTTACACAAGCATGCTAGTTGGATTGCAAATTTTCATGGAAACGTCCAGCACTCTCGCCACCTGCCAGGTCTTCCATTCTCTTTCACCTACATCTCAGAGGCATTGCTCCCTGCAGTGCTGGTGATGTTGATTCACAAATCTGAAAGATCTTAGGGAATACCTCATTTTAGGCT
>NW_008390140.1:0-229 GCF_000622305.1 Nannospalax galili
CCAACCCCAGCCCCTCCCCCAGCTCCAGCGCCAGCCCCAACCTCAACCCGAACCCGAAACCGAAACTGAAACTGAACCCGAAACCTAACCATAATCCTAGCCCTAGCCCTAGCCCTAACCCTTAAACCTAAAGCACACTATAGCCCT
Organism: Nannospalax galili; assembly: GCF_000622305.1. Classification (NCBI taxonomy): domain Eukaryota; kingdom Metazoa; phylum Chordata; class Mammalia; order Rodentia; family Spalacidae; genus Nannospalax; species Nannospalax galili. Next base: position 148 of record NW_008390140.1, read on the forward strand.
TGTCCTACCCCTAGCCCTAGTCCTAACCCTAAAACTAACCCTAAACCTAACCTCTAACCCTAACCATAACCCTAACCCTAAC
>NW_008390141.1:0-229 GCF_000622305.1 Nannospalax galili
TTGTTATCTATGTTTACAACTAAAAGCTTATTATTAGATTACCTCCTTGAGCTTCCCACTGGTGAAAGTTGGAGACAACAAGGTTCACATTCTCTTCCACTCTTCATCTGCAGACAAGGTAATGGATTTTTTCAAAATCCCCACTGGACCAAAAACCTAGAGTCCAAAGCAAAAGAGATATCACCCTATATAAGATTGGAGAACTCCACAGCTGTGAAAAAAAAAAAAA
>NW_008390142.1:0-229 GCF_000622305.1 Nannospalax galili
CCCCTCTCCATGTGGACAAGGGGCACAGTTCTATGAGCATGACCATGACACTATAGACACCACACTGACATGGGCAGCCTGCCTTCAGCAGCCCCTCAGCTCTGAGGAAGCAGAGCTGGTTTCCAACCCATAAGTCATTTTCATCTCATGGTGTTCCCACTCTCACTGCTTCCTTCCGGTACAATATTCTAACATGTATGTAATCACATGTATATGACCATAGATTCCT
>NW_008390143.1:0-229 GCF_000622305.1 Nannospalax galili
CTTTCCAATGGAGATCAAAAATCAAATGTAGCTGTGCTGTGGAAGACAACCTCACACCATGTAAGGGTTAGCCACCTTCCCTGGCCAAACAGCCCTCTAGCATGCCTCAGCCCCTCAGTCTAGCCCTTTAAGACCTAAGGCTGAAGGACTAAGAGGCTTTATTCCTCCACACTGACACAAAAGGCCCTTCAGTACTCCCTGGTGCTAACTCTGGCTGCAGGGAGCCTCT
>NW_008390144.1:0-229 GCF_000622305.1 Nannospalax galili
TTTTCCATTTGGTATATAGGTGCACCTGTGCATGAAGGTTACACCCCCAAACCAGTCTATTCAGGGCGGTGCAGAGGTGTGTGCCTACTGATGGCATGGACCCTATCCCTGGTACAAGTCAGCAGTGGTATTCCTGAAGCTTGCTGCCCTCTGAGCCCTGCAAACTCATCATGGTGGGCCTTTGCTCCTATTCCCGAGTTCTCAGGCTCTGGACTCTCCCTGACCTATG
>NW_008390145.1:0-229 GCF_000622305.1 Nannospalax galili
ATGTCACAATGGAGCATTGTGATGTCACATTTTAATTTGTGAAGTCATATTATAACATTGTGATGGCACACTGGAGAAATATAGTGACATATGGGGCAAAAGCATTGGCACGTTGGAGCATTGTGATGTCATATTGGAACACAGTGAAGCCACAATGGAACACTGTGAAGTCATATTGTAATATTGCAATGTCACAATGGAGCATTGTGATGTCACAATGGAACATTGT
>NW_008390146.1:0-229 GCF_000622305.1 Nannospalax galili
TCATCCATTGCTACACCTCAGAACCTCCTAGAAAACACTCAGCTAGTTGTGACTGGCATGGAGCAGGTATGCTCTAGTGGGAGGGGCTGTTCCCAAGATAGAAAGTCTGACAGGAGCTAGAGGGATGGTTGTCAAGCTGCCCCTGGGGGCCTCCTTCTATAGCTTCATTCCCAACCTGCCTGGCATGCAAGGGCCTTGCCGGTGCCAGGATCAAACATGGCCGACTTGG
>NW_008390147.1:0-229 GCF_000622305.1 Nannospalax galili
TGAGTTTATGCTGATTTTTAAAATATCATTCCAAGCCTTCTGAGTATAATTTAGTATGATTTTAATTAAGAGCAACTTTCACTAATAATGAGTAAATGGCTGCATAGAATTCATGAATTTTCTTATTTGATCAATCTCCTTCAAAATCATCTACACCTACATATCCCATCTTGATTATTGTCCCCTAAATACCCACCACTGTGTTCCATTCTTTCACCTCTCCTATGGT
>NW_008390148.1:0-229 GCF_000622305.1 Nannospalax galili
GATAAAAGATGAACTGTTCTCTTCTGTGCTGGACCAGAGATAATTTGTTATGCTCAGTTAATACTTAGACAATAAGATCTTCATCCAGTAATATGGGAATATAGGACACATAGAATCTGCACACTAGATAATCAAAATGTCAGTATCAGGTAACGTCTTCAATGGTGGACATGGGTGAAGTGAAATTTTGATGTGGTAAGCAGACTGGTAAGGAAGAGAAACAATATTT
>NW_008390149.1:0-229 GCF_000622305.1 Nannospalax galili
AATAATAATAATAATAATATGTAAAACATCTACTCTACATCTTTAGACACTGACCCCTGACATATTAAGGTCTTCGGAAGCTCTTTGACGTTCTTTACAAAAATGTGCTTGCTTGGGGGACCGTGGTTCAGGTCCTGTATGTGCTGTCATTTTCCTCTGCAGGGAATGCCTCTGTACATCCACGAGCTCACGGTCTATTTGAATACCTGGCTGGATTGTCCTATCAAAA
>NW_008390150.1:0-229 GCF_000622305.1 Nannospalax galili
CAGGTTGCTTTCCACCTCCTTTGAGACAGGGTCCCTCTCTATCCTGGAGCTCACCAATTGGGCTAGGCTGGCTGTCCTGCAAGCCCCAGGGATCCTCCTGTGCCTACCTCCCCAGTGCTAGGATTACAAACTTGGCTCCTTATGCTTGTGAGACACGCACTTTACTGACTGAGCAGGCCACATGATTACTTAGTGAAGGCACCTTCCCTCTCATTTTCTGCACTGCAAG
>NW_008390151.1:0-229 GCF_000622305.1 Nannospalax galili
TGCACATGGTCCTGTCACATGCCCACTCTAACGTGCAGATTGTAGTGTCACGTGCCCCCCCTGAAGTGCATGTGGTCTTATGACCTGCCCCCTCTGACATGCAGATGGTCTTATCACCTGCCCCTCTGATGTGCAGATGGTCGTGTCACCTTCCCTTCTGATGTGCAGATGGTAGTGTCACCTGACCTGCTGACGTGCTGATGTTGGTGTCACCTGCCTCCTCTGACGT
>NW_008390152.1:0-229 GCF_000622305.1 Nannospalax galili
AGAGGCTGGGCACAGTGACTCACGCCTGTAATCCCAGCACTTGGGAGGCAGAGAGAAGAGGATTCTTGTAAGTTCAAGGCCAGGCTGGTCAACATAGTAAGTTTCAGGACAGTCATGGCTGCACAGCAGGATTCTGTCTCAAAGCCAACCAAACAAAACCCTGAAGAACAAAGAAACGGAAGATTCTAGAGGATGGAAAGACTTCCCTGCCCATGGACTGGAAGAATTA
>NW_008390153.1:0-229 GCF_000622305.1 Nannospalax galili
TACAGTAGGAAATTACATTTGTCTAGGGATGTGACAGACATAGGGTTTTATTTTTTTTATAACTTGACTGTAAATGTCATGGAGAGGTCCTTTTCTGGTCACGTCTATTCTAGATGCTTCTTGTATTTGGATGCCTATTTCTTTCTCTATATTTGGGAAACTTTCCATTATGACTTACTTTTGTAGATTCTCTACACCTTTGATGTTTTGTCAGTTTTTATGTCTATCT
>NW_008390154.1:0-229 GCF_000622305.1 Nannospalax galili
TGCAGTGATTGCCTGAGGCAGCCTGAGGAGAGTTTCACCAAAACCCCAGGTAAGTCTTCAAGCGCATCATGGGGGCTGAGGACCGCTCCCTCCCTCTGCAGATGAGCAAAGCCCTGACTTCCTAGAGCCCCAGGGAAGGCAGCTCTTCTTCAGTGCTGAATCCACAGCAGTGCCAAGCGCTGAACCTTTGCAGATCCTCTTCCTCCTGCCCGGAATATCTCCAAGTAGA
>NW_008390155.1:0-229 GCF_000622305.1 Nannospalax galili
TGCAATAAAGCTCAAAATCAACACAGGACAAAGCCCTAGTCACTACAGGAACTCATGGTGACTGAACACCACAGCGTTAAATAATGAGTGGGTCAAAGGAGAAACTAAAAAAGAATTAAAAGAACTCTTGGAATTTAATGAAAAGGACAATATAACACAGCACAACCTCTAGGACAATTTAAAAGCAGTCTTAAGAGGGAAGTTTATAACTCTAAGTGCCTACATTAAA
>NW_008390156.1:0-229 GCF_000622305.1 Nannospalax galili
CCAAACTAGGAGTATAGAACGGCGGGAGGGATGGAAGGGTGACTGTGGCTTAGGGAGTCCCGGCGCGAAGAGGTCTACCTCCTATTTTTATCATACCATCCCCTGAAGAGGTTACCCAAATTGCTGATAGGGACTCGGGACATAGAATGGCTTCTTCCATGATGAATAGGGATTCAGGGTGAGGCAATTGGGGTACTCCTTCAGTGGGTCTATCTTAAAGACTCCCAAA
>NW_008390157.1:0-228 GCF_000622305.1 Nannospalax galili
CTCTCTCTCTCTCTCTCTCTCTCTCTCTCTCTCTCTCTCCCTCTCTCAATAGGGCCTCACTCTGTAGCCCAGTCTGGCCCAGATCTCACTATGTAGTTAAGGCTGTCCTTAAAACATGGCAATTCTCCTACCTTAGCCTGTCAAGCACTGAGACTAGAGACATGAGCTACCATGACTGGGTTGAAGATTTATTTTGTAATGAAAAAATGTTTTAAAGAGAAATGATTC
>NW_008390158.1:0-229 GCF_000622305.1 Nannospalax galili
TTGAATAGGTTAATACTGTTGTAATGAAATGCTTCTTCTAATTAAAAAAATGAAAAAAAATATGTCTACTTAAGGTTTATCTGAGGAAAAAAATAAAAAAATAAACTCTACTAAATCTTGAAAAATAAAAAAAAAAGAGTGTTGTATAGTGAAGCCCCTTTCTGGTGTACCTTACACGTATCAGTGCCATTGTGATCAAACTAAGCTGGAGAGATTACTAGTGAGTGAG
>NW_008390159.1:0-229 GCF_000622305.1 Nannospalax galili
CTTATGTTGGGGTGTTGGGCTCTGTATTCACCCAGATCTTCATGCAGGGCCCCATCGAATATAGTTGGAGAATTTTTAATCCCTTGAGGCAGTTGCATCCAGGTCAGCTGGCCATTGATTTCTGCCTCCAGATCATGCCATTTGAAGGCAAAGTAGCGCTGACTGCTGGGAGCTAGTAGCAGGCTGAAGAAGGCATCCTTGAGGTCCAGAACTGTATACCATTGCTGAT
>NW_008390160.1:0-229 GCF_000622305.1 Nannospalax galili
CAATACTACCACCCCATGTGCCATTATATTTCTCTAAAGTGCCATTATAGTGTTACAATATGCCTTCCCAATATTCCATTGTGCCATCACAGTGCTCATTGTGACATCATTATGAGCAATCGTGTATTTACTATGATTCACTGTGACGTCTCCGTGTTCAATATGCAGATGGTGTTCAAGGTCCCCTCACAATGCTCCAATGTGGCATCAGAAGCCTCCAATGTGTCAT
>NW_008390161.1:0-229 GCF_000622305.1 Nannospalax galili
TTGGCCTGTGAGCAGTGAGTGGCAGGGGTATCTGAGTGGACCCTTGCAGCTTCCTTTTCTGTCTAGCACAGGTGCCTTGCTCTGGAATAGACCAGATGGTCATTTCCGTTCACCTGGAGTGAGAAATGAAATAGTCCCTTGGCTTCTTGGTATTGTATGATGCACATAAACAATTTGAAGCACATGACAGGAGCCTGTCAATGACAGCTATTATTTGGGTTCTTCAAAA
>NW_008390162.1:0-228 GCF_000622305.1 Nannospalax galili
TGTGTGTGTGTGTGTGTGTGTGTGTGTGTGTGTGTTTGCATATGTGTGTAGTTATTTTGTAACTATTTGTCTTGAAAAGTTTGGTTTTTAAAATTTACTATTTGATTCATTATGAGTATATTGACTTTTTATTTGTTTATTATTTATTTACTTATAGACAGGGTCTCATGAAGCTCTGGCTGGCTTGGAACTCACTATGTAGACCAGGTTGGCCTTGAACTCACAGAG
>NW_008390163.1:0-229 GCF_000622305.1 Nannospalax galili
GACCTCAGCATCATAGTTAAGAACAAGCTCTTCTCTGCAGTCTGTACTTGAAACAACCACCATGATGTGCTGCTGGCTGTCCTTGGGGTGGTTGAGGAGAGGTCTAACACTAACCTGAGTGCCTGAGAAGTGACCCTTATGTCTTAGGAGCAATAGCTCTTGCATACAGTCATGAATCATTTTTTAATATTTTATTTATTATTTTTATTTTATGTGTACGAGTGTATTG
>NW_008390164.1:0-229 GCF_000622305.1 Nannospalax galili
GGCATCATTCAATCAGATAATTCTCAGGCTTCTCTCACACACACTTCAGATTACAGTGAGAGAAGCTGCCACCGAAAAGAGGAATTTGAAATGCTGCCTCTCTGAAACACTTTCCCATAACCAAGGAAAAATATCTTTGTCTCAAGCCTCATTTTTCTTAAGAAAGGCAGCATAATAGTGCTGCTTTCAGAGAGCTGATGTGATTTCATGTTTGTATAAATAACACTTT
>NW_008390165.1:0-229 GCF_000622305.1 Nannospalax galili
TGCATTAATCTATGGGTATAACAATAAGTCACTAAGAGTCAGTTTAATGCCACGTCCTTTTAGCAGAGTAATAACTTCTCCCCTAGGAACGTATGACCTAGCCAGCCATAGTTTTGTTTTTTTGTTTGTGTTTGTTTGTTTTTGTTTTTTGAGCCCATCTAACAGTGCTATGCATGAATTCATTCTTGTGGAGGGGGCCTTAAGTAAAATTAGACACCTATATGACACA
>NW_008390166.1:0-229 GCF_000622305.1 Nannospalax galili
AGCACTCACATGGCAGCTTACAACTGTCTGTAACTCCAGTTCCAGTGGATCTGATGCCCTCTTCTGGCCTCCATGGGCATTGCATGGCACAGGTGTACCTAAGTACATGCAGGCAAAAACACTCATACACATAAAAAAAAAATACTTTAAAAAAATGTGTGCAATTCCACATGGTCCCGGAAGTTCCAATACCATTGCTGAACAATGTGTCCTTTCTCTGTGGGTATGA
>NW_008390167.1:0-229 GCF_000622305.1 Nannospalax galili
CTTATGGAGGGTTACTCAGAGAAATGGCAGTAGCCTTTAATGTTTGAGGGTCTATGTGATCCTTGGACAACAATTTCACTAAAGGAAACCCATTTAAATATGTGGGCTTTTTATTCACTAGCCTGTGGTTTCTGGTGGGACATTCTCCCCATGTGATAGGGAAATTTCATATAAACTCTTTATATATGTATATATTTTAGGAAACTTCTACAGTAATACATTTCCAGGA
>NW_008390168.1:0-229 GCF_000622305.1 Nannospalax galili
CATCACCATGCTCAATATGCAAACACGGTGCTCGATTTCCTCTCACAGTCCCCCAATGTGACATCACAATGCTATAATTTGACATCACAATGCTCCAATGACACATCACAAAGCTCCAAAGTGCTAAAATTATTACCCCATTTACCATTATATCGCTCCAATGTGCCATCACAATGTCACTATATGACTAAACAATTTTCCAATGTGCCATAACAATGCTCATTGTGCC
>NW_008390169.1:0-229 GCF_000622305.1 Nannospalax galili
TTTTTTTTTTCTCCAAGCTCCTTGGTCTCCTATTTTTAAAATAACATAATTGCATGCAAATGTTATAGCAGAAAAACAACACAAGGGGCATTAAAAATCAATCTTCCATGTCAGCCTCAGATTTTCCAGCATGAAGCTCCAAACGCAGAAGTGGTGACAAATGTGTAGAAACAGAGTGAAAAAGTCAGAAGACATCATTAGGAACACGACAAGAAAAGGAAGGAAAAAA
>NW_008390170.1:0-229 GCF_000622305.1 Nannospalax galili
CCCAAACAGTCTCAGTCTCAGTTACCACTGCCGCCCCTGCATACCTCTGCCTATCCTTCATGAAACTGCTACCATCGGTGAACCAAGTAGCTTTTGCATTGGAGAGTGGCCGATAGGTCAGGTCATTTCTGAGCCCATGTACCTGGCTCAGGATCCCCCACAATTGTGTAGGGGCACATCCAAGTCAGGGTTGGGCAGCAGGGTGGCTGGGTTAAGGGCGGTGCTTGGG
>NW_008390171.1:0-229 GCF_000622305.1 Nannospalax galili
GTATTTGCATGCTTCTGATTTTGGGGCCCAGTTTGAGATTGCTTGTTGGAGTTCTAGGGGGACACGATGTAAGGCCCCAGGCTGTGGGACTTGGGAGATGTCCCGGACCCACCTGATGGGGATTGGATCCCCTTGGTAAATTTGGAAGGACAGAGCGGGTCACGCCCGCCAGGAGGCGAGAGGCCATCGTCCTATTTTCAGTTTAAGGTGCCAACTAACCGTGTATTGT
>NW_008390172.1:0-229 GCF_000622305.1 Nannospalax galili
GTGCAGATGGTTCTGTCACCTGCCATCTCTGACGTGCAGATGGTCATGTCAGCTGCCCTCTCTGATGTGCAGATGTTAATTTCACCTGCCCTCTCTGATGTGCACATGGTCGTGTCTCCTGATCTCTACTGTACAGATGGTCATGTCTCCTGCCCACTCTGTTGCACAGATGGTCATGTTCCCTGACCTCTCTGATGTATAGATGGTGATGTCACCTGCCCTCTCTGCC
>NW_008390173.1:0-229 GCF_000622305.1 Nannospalax galili
GAGCATTGTGATGACATATTGGAGCATTGTGATCACATATTAGGGCACTGTGTTTGGACACTGAACATTGTTATGACATTTTGGATCATTATATTGGCACCTGAGCACTGTGATATCATTTTGACACATGTGATGACATACTGGATAATTGTGATATCACACTGGAGCATACCATTAACACAATGGAGCATTGGGATGGCACAATGGAGCATTGTGAAGACATATTGGA
>NW_008390174.1:0-229 GCF_000622305.1 Nannospalax galili
CCAGGTGTGTCAAGTTGACACTAAAGCTATCCAGCACAGATGAGAAATCTGAGTTAACAAAAAAAGATATTTCTTAATGGAGTAATTGTCATCTACTCACAATCTCTGTGAAAAAAAGAATAAAATCAGATCCTTCAAAGTTTTGTGAAGATTTTGATTTTAAGGAGCATAGGACATAAATTAAGCCCTCAACATAGGAATTGCATTTCACTCCTGTATTAGTAGTGTA
>NW_008390175.1:0-229 GCF_000622305.1 Nannospalax galili
GAATCGAACCTGGGTCCTCTGCAAGAGCAGTCAGTGCTCTTAACTGCTGCATCATCTCTGCAGCCCCTATTACCAATTTTAAAAAATGTTTTATTATTTTTTGTGTCTGACTGTATTACCTGCATGTATGTAAGCATGTCCATGTCATGCAATGCCCACGGAAGTCAGAAGAGGATATCGGATCCCCTGGAAAAAACAGTTATGGATGGTTGTCAGCCACCATGTGGGT
>NW_008390176.1:0-229 GCF_000622305.1 Nannospalax galili
TACTCTCCAATTAGCTGGAACAAAATAGAACTTAAACTATAAGTTTTCATTTTGTCTCATCTATCAATCAACTCTGGATCAGTAGTAGATTGAACAAGTTAATAGACATGCATTGAAATGTAACAATTTTTCATACCAGTATTAGAGAAATTGAACATGTATTGAGTTATAGATGAAGGCTGAAAACTTTACAGCATTGCATGCAGATTCTTTGTCTAAATATATTAGC
>NW_008390177.1:0-229 GCF_000622305.1 Nannospalax galili
AGGGGACGGTGCTGCCCGTGGTGGGCTGGGTCCTCCCACATCAGGGGACTTCCTGCACCATCGCCCGCAGACGGCCCATGGGGCCTCTTCAGGGTGCTTCCAGGAGGTCAGGTTCATGGTCACACCGAGCACTGCAGGCGGAGTCCTTGGAGCAGCGGCTCTCTGCTTTGGCTCAAGCCACCAGGTCTCCACAGAGAGACTGGCCTTGCGCTTCCCGCCCCGCACCCCC
>NW_008390178.1:0-229 GCF_000622305.1 Nannospalax galili
TAACTGGGTCAAATGGTAGGTTCATTTTTAGTTTTTGAAGAGTTCTCCACAGTGTTTTTGATAGGGGTTGAACAAGTTTGAAGCCCCACCAGCAATGGATGAGCGTTCCCCTTTCCCCACATCCTCTCTAACATTTGGTATCGTTTGTTCAGTTGATCTTAGCTAATCTGACTAGTGAAAGATGAAATCTAAAAGTGGTTTTAATTTGCATTTCCCTAATTATTTGTGA
>NW_008390179.1:0-229 GCF_000622305.1 Nannospalax galili
CGTAAACACCCTGGTAACCTGCAGGTAAGCACCCTAGTAGACATCCCGCAACCTGGCCTCCACCTCAGACTGTTCCTGGGGCTGTGGCCTGTGGCTGGTTGACTCCCCTCAGCTCTCTGGCCCCCATTTCCTCTAGATGGCTGAGTCCGAGACACCAGGCACTCTCAGACTTGAAGTTGTCACTGCCGTCTGCTCTTCACAGTGCTGTGCTTACGAAGTACCTCTGTGC
>NW_008390180.1:0-229 GCF_000622305.1 Nannospalax galili
CCGTAATTGCTTTAACTGTGGATGCCCAGGCCACTTCTGCAGAGACTGTCCGCAGCACAAGAGAGAGGGAAGAGTACCTGGTATATGTCCAAGTTGCCAAAAGGGGGCACATTGGGCTAACAATTGTAGCTCCAAGACTGATATAAATGGAATATCCCTGCCACCCCTATCTAGTCAGCAACAGGGAAATGGGCGGAGGGCCCCACTCCAGGGCCCCAGAACCACAGTG
>NW_008390181.1:0-229 GCF_000622305.1 Nannospalax galili
TGGGCTTCCTACATTCAATAAAATATTTTCTAGTTGCATCCATTTTCCTGCGATTTTCATAATTTCCTCTTTCTTTACAGCTGATTCCATTGTGTAAATGGATCCCATTTCACTATCCATTCATCAGCTGATGGACAACTAAGCTGTGTCCATTTCCCTCCTCTTGGAACAGGGCAGCAATGAACACAGATATGCAAATATCTCTGTAGTAGGATCATGAGTGGCACAG
>NW_008390182.1:0-229 GCF_000622305.1 Nannospalax galili
TGTCTTGACTTCCCTAGTCCCGGCCTCCCGGCAGCCAGCCCTGGCCTTCAGTGGGGAGGATTCCCCCGGCTCACACCACCACCGGACAACATCCCACAGCTCCAGCCCCGGCCTCCAGACGCTGGACGTTCGAGCACGTCAACCAACAGTCAGACCACAGCCAGGACAGGGCAAAGGTGAGGCTTGAAAGGCTGACGCCCCAAAGGCCTCCCGGCATGGACAAAAACAC
>NW_008390183.1:0-229 GCF_000622305.1 Nannospalax galili
GCCGAGGCCTGGAACAGAGCTTTACCTGCTTTGATGTCTCCACCCCTGAAAAGGGTCTTGATTTATGGCTTTGTTCTGTTACTATAAAAACTTCATGAAATGGTTACCATGTTGGAATATGGAATTTAGGGTGACCTAAATTTGGAAGTCACATATTTGGCTCCAAAATTACCTTTTATCCCCTTTGAGGTGAGAATTGTGTTTCTGTGTTGAAACCTTTGAGTTAAAA
>NW_008390184.1:0-229 GCF_000622305.1 Nannospalax galili
CCCCTTTGATCCCAGCACTTCAGAGGCAGAGGCAGGTGGATCTCTGTGAGTATGAGGCCAGCCTGGTCTCCAAAGCAAATCCAGGCCACCTGTGGCTACAGGGAAAACCTGTCTCAAAAAGACCAAAAAAATAAAGAAGATGGAATCATGTACTCAGCACTGCCAAGGAGAATAAAACAGCATGAAGAGTATGTTTGGGAGGAAAACAAAGGAAAAGGATGGGGACCAA
>NW_008390185.1:0-229 GCF_000622305.1 Nannospalax galili
TGTGTTTTTGTGAGAATACAGCACAGCTGTGGTTGATCATGTAAAGATAGTTTCTCAGAGAATTTAAAAAATTCCTGTGAGGGCCGGAGATATGACACAGTGGTTAAGAACACTGTTCTTGCAGAAGATTCAGATTTGAATCCCAGAACCCACATGGCAGTTAGCAACTGTCTGTTATTCCAGTTCCAGGGGATCTGACAGCCTCTTCTGTCCTCCATGGGCATTGTAT
>NW_008390186.1:0-229 GCF_000622305.1 Nannospalax galili
ATGAAATCCAGTGGGGGGCTATGGGAGGGTGCTGATGGGGAGGGGCTATAAAGATGATTAAGATATCGTCTATGAAATACACAAAAATTCAATAAAAAATACAAAAAAAAGACAAAATCCTGGAAACGTCTTTTCACAAGTCAGTAGATTGAATAGTAGAAAACGAACTCATTCATCTGTGCATTTTATGTGATAAGTATTTATCAATTCCAACGGCAGAGGCTGTTCC
>NW_008390187.1:0-229 GCF_000622305.1 Nannospalax galili
AGATTGACTTTCTTAATTTATATAAGAAGTTATATAAAGAAAATAACAATTTCAAAGAAAACAACTTTGGTATTTCTAGTTGAGGGGTGAGGATCTTTTTGTTAGTTTTGTTTTTGAGATAGGGTCTCTCTCTGTAGCCACAGCTGGCCTGGAACTTTGCTGTGTAGACCAGGGTAGACCTCCAACTTACAGAGATTCAACTGCTTCTGCCTCCCAAGTACTGGGATTA
>NW_008390188.1:0-229 GCF_000622305.1 Nannospalax galili
ATGAAATCCAGTGGGGGGCTATGGGAGGGTGCTGATGGGGAGGGGCTATAACGATGATTAAGATATCGTGTATGAAATACACAAAAATTCAATAAAAAATACACAAAAAAGACGAAATCCTGGAAATGTCTTTTCACAAGTCAGTAGATTGAATAGTAGAAAACTAACTCATTCATCCGTGCATTTTATGTGATAAGTATTTATCAATTCCAACGGCAGAGGCTGTTCC
>NW_008390189.1:0-229 GCF_000622305.1 Nannospalax galili
ATTTCATACAGAACATCTCAAACAATCTTAATCATCTTTATACCCCCGTCCTCACTGGCACCCTCCCATACCCCCCACATTGGAGCCCATATACTCTGTCATCCCTGTTAAGGCCCACTGGGTTTCAGTGTCCAGCCCTTCCCCAGAGCAAGTCTGTCTACTAAGTATAGTCAGCCTATTAGGAAGATCAGCTCTTCTTCATCTAGCAGCAATCAGATGCCAACATTCC
>NW_008390190.1:0-229 GCF_000622305.1 Nannospalax galili
CAGTTTTCTTTTTTGGTTGTCTTTACCCTGTTTGGGTATGAGTGATGCTGGGTCATAGAAGGAATTGGGAAGTTTTCCCTTTGTTCTTTCTTTTTGAATAGTTTAAGTAATATTGGTTGGGGGTCTTCTTTGAATGTCTTGTAGTATTTGACTCTAAAGCCACCTGGGCTTGGGCTTTTTTTTAATTAGGAGTCTTTGTATTACTGATTCAATTTCCTCATATGTTATG
>NW_008390191.1:0-229 GCF_000622305.1 Nannospalax galili
GTAGAGACTATTCTGGGAATATGCCCAGGAGTGTAATGAGTGTGTCATATCATAGTTCTGTTTTTGACTTTTTGAATAACCTCCACACTGATTTCCATTTTTACTTTTCTGTTGCTGTGATGGAAACACTGATTGAAACAACCTATAGAAGGAAGAATTTATTTGAGCTTATGGTTCTAAGGGGCAAGAGTCCATCGTGGTGGGGAGGCATGGTGGCAGAGGTGGCTGG
>NW_008390192.1:0-229 GCF_000622305.1 Nannospalax galili
TCATAATATTTCTAACACAACATAAATCTCTAATAAATAGATCATGAAAATTACTTGATGATAAATCCCCAAGGAACAGATCCCTCAGAGAACAAATCCACTGATTTACCCAAATTTGAATGGATTTCCTTGTATTAGCCTTTGCAGATCATCAGCTGAAATAAGGTGTGAGAGTTTCTATATGGAGAAGATAACATTTTCCATGCAATTTCCATATTACATGATTAAA
>NW_008390193.1:0-229 GCF_000622305.1 Nannospalax galili
TTTCTCTGACCTCTATTTGCAGTCCACAGCATATACATGTCCCCCTGCCCCCGCCAAATAAATAAAAATTAATAAAAACACACATGGCACACGTGCACACACACACATATATACAAATACACAATAAATAAGTAAATTTAACTAAAAAATTTAAAAGCAAGTTCCAGCACACCCAACTACTTGCTTTTCTAAAATTTTTATTTTTATTTATATTTTTTTTGGTCTTTTT
>NW_008390194.1:0-229 GCF_000622305.1 Nannospalax galili
ACAGTCCTGGAGATGATGCATAGGGAAGAATCACTTTTTGGTCTCTGCCAGTTCTCTGGGGTTGAGTGCCTACCTGTGGTTCATGGTTGGGTTCAGTTTGAGTTTGGCAAGTCGTCCCTGAGTCAGAGGGAAGGTTCACAATCGGTGCCCTCTCTGAGGCTCTGGGGCTGCCTATCTTCTGTAGGTCAGGGTTCTGAAGGAGTTACTCAAGTCATTCTGGCAGCTGAGT
>NW_008390195.1:0-229 GCF_000622305.1 Nannospalax galili
TCCTATTCTTAGACACAAAAAAGTGATGTTCTTTTCAGCAGTGGCTCTCTGGAAACTGCAGATCCCACATTCTATTTGTACTCCCAAACCTTTCTCTTCTCTGTTTAATCATTTCTTTCCATATTTGTTCCGATATTTTGTTTAATCCCATATTTTGTTCAAGTTAAAAACTTTCATTCAGGTAAAAGAAAATTTCCCAAAAAGAAATTGTCATATTCTCTCTGAATAA
>NW_008390196.1:0-229 GCF_000622305.1 Nannospalax galili
GACAGGGTCAATCACTGAACCCGAAACTCACGTTCTGGCTGCAGTGGGCAGGGGCTCCAGGGAACTGCCGATCTCCTCCCCTCTGGGCTGAGGTTCCATGCACACACAGCCATGCCCAGCTTCGTTTACAGGATGTTGGAGATTCAAACTCGGGTCCTTATGTTTGCACAGCAAGCACTTCATTCTGCCAAGTGATCTCCCCAACCCCTAGATCAATTTTTGTATCCAA
>NW_008390197.1:0-229 GCF_000622305.1 Nannospalax galili
CTTACACCAACAATTTCACCTTTCTCCTCACAATCTGCACCACCTTCTACCTGACCTACCCATCTCTCAATGCAAAGATCTGAGCAGATCTTGTGTTACATGTGCCCCCTCAATTGATATGGAGTTAAGCCGCATGGTCTCCTACCCAGTGCCCTCTGGCAAATGGATGTCACCCATGATAACTCCTTTGGTAATCTTAAGTATGTCCATGTCATTGTTGACACCTACT
>NW_008390198.1:0-229 GCF_000622305.1 Nannospalax galili
CAATAGGTTATCAGCTAGGACTGGGGCTTTCTGTCCACCTCAACCATTCATGCTGGGCCCCTGTGTGTCTTGGGTTTGCACATGTCTTGTGCATTCTGTCATTAGTACCGTCGTTCATATATGCAAGTATGCTGTGGAGTCCTGACAACATAATTTCCTTGTAGTCATCTTCTACCTCTGGTTCTTATGGCTGTTCTGCCCTCTTTGCCAATGATCCCTGAGCCTTGGA
>NW_008390199.1:0-229 GCF_000622305.1 Nannospalax galili
AATTACATCTCCATTTCCACACTGGAGACTGAATTGTGGCTCACCAATTTGCGTAGGCTCCCTCGGCAGCGAACTGCAGGGATCCTCCTGCCTGCGCCTCCTCGGCGCTGGGATTATAAGCACAGGATATTGTGCCCAGCCTTCACATGGTTGCTGTGAATCGGAACGGGGGGGGGGGCTCCCACTTGCATGGGAAGCACTGTACCAACTGACCATCTTTCCAGCCCAC
>NW_008390200.1:0-229 GCF_000622305.1 Nannospalax galili
GTCATTACCATGATGCATTGTGTCGTCACCATGCTAAATGTGCAAATACGGTGCTAATTGTCCACTCACAATCCCCTAATGTGACATCGAAATGCTCCATGGGCCCTCAAAATGTTATAACATGACGTTACATTGTTGCATTTTGATATCACAATGCTCCAATGTACCATTGCTATCGCCCATATGCCAATATATTGTACAGTGTGCCGTCATAACATTACGTGACTTC
>NW_008390201.1:0-229 GCF_000622305.1 Nannospalax galili
AATTCTTTTATTTCTTTATTAATTTCTCCTTTGACCCACTCATTGTTTAGGCGTGTTTTGTTTAATAGCCATGAGTTCCTGTAGTGACTAGGGCTTCTTCCACTGTTGATTTTGAGCTTTATTTCATTGTGGTCTGATAGAATGGATGGATTTTTTTTCAATTATTTTGTATTTGTTTAGGTTTGTTTTGTGGCCCAGTATGTGGTCAATTTTTGAAAAAGCTCCATGG
>NW_008390202.1:0-229 GCF_000622305.1 Nannospalax galili
CCACTATGAAAAGCAGTGTGGAGAAGTCTTGAAAAACTAAAAATGAATATACCATATTATCCATTTATATCTCTCCTTGGTGTATACACAAAGGTCCCATCCTACTGTGGAGATACTTATACATCCATTTTGTTGCCTCTCTTTTCACAGTAGCTAGGAAGTTGAAGTAATCCAAACATCCCTCAACTGACTAATGGATAATGAAAATGTGGTACATTACACAACAGAG
>NW_008390203.1:0-229 GCF_000622305.1 Nannospalax galili
AAATGCCTAGTTCAGAGCCAAAAACTGTTGTCACATTAGGAGCCAACACCATCTCTCACTTCTCAAAAAAAGTCCAAATGGAAATATGTAAGGGAAGCAGCCGAGTTTTATAAAGGATGGAGTATAAAGTGAACCGTGCATGAAAAGAAAGATGCTTTTCCACATGGCTGTATGTAGTTTTAATAAGTAAACCAAGATCATTTTTTCTTCTTATGTCCAGGTAGCCATT
>NW_008390204.1:0-229 GCF_000622305.1 Nannospalax galili
TGCCCATGTTCCAGTGGGTGACCCCATCACATACTGGCAGCATTAAGTGGACTCTCAAGGTTGGTTTGAGTTTTGTTTTTTAACATATATGAATGGTGTATGCCTTCACTCCCGGGCAGATCTCTGTGATTCGAGGCCAGCTTCATTTATATAATGTGTTCCAGGCCAGCTAGGGCTACAGAGTGAAACCCTGTCTCAAAAAATCTAATTTAAGTAAACATGAAATTGG
>NW_008390205.1:0-229 GCF_000622305.1 Nannospalax galili
ATAGATAAAGTTTTCTTTGGTGCTAAAGGGGTTGAAATAGAGGAGATTTTGAAATATTTGTGATTTTTTATTTCTTTAAAAAACATCTGTGGCTTAAGGCAGGAAACACATCTCAGTAGTAAAGTGCTTGTCTAGCACTTACTGGGTTCAATCTCTAGTATTGAGGGTGAGAATGACCGGGTGATGAGTATCTGAGCTTTGTTAAATAATATCCTATGCTATTATACAT
>NW_008390206.1:0-229 GCF_000622305.1 Nannospalax galili
AATTCATTAGTTCTCAGAGCTCAGCAGACCACCAGAGAGTGCTGGGTTCTGCCTCCCTCTGGCCTCCAACTACCACAGGGCCTGAGAACCCAGGGACAGCCTGACAGCCCGCGGATCCTGCCTTCATGTGGTAGTCTTTTTAATAAGATGATGCTATACAGCAGTCCCTGCTGCATGGAATAACTACCATCATCACGACTTCAGCTGAGCCTGATCGCTAAACACAGTC
>NW_008390207.1:0-229 GCF_000622305.1 Nannospalax galili
TTAATTGTTTGATAAGCAACTCTCGGGTGGGTCCAGACTCCACCCTCCACTTTACTGCCTAGGTGACATGAGTAAGGAAGTCCGTGAAGGACTCCGCTGACTGTTGAATCAAATTACAGAAAAAAACTTGTGGGTCACAGGGGGAGCAACATTTAGGGGCCTTAAAGGCCAAGTCAGTAACTTGTTAAAAATAGGCATGGAGGCCAATAGTAGACTGGGAGATGGGGTC
>NW_008390208.1:0-229 GCF_000622305.1 Nannospalax galili
TTCCAGCAGGTGGTGATATTTCAGGAGGAAATGGGGTGTAGCTGGAGGAAATAGGTCACTGGAGGAAGGTCTCTGGGGAGGTATGTTGCCCCCCGCCGCTGGCCCCGCTTCCTGGCTACATGAGGTAAGCAGCTGCTTTTCATGGTGTTCTTCACCACAATGCCCTGCCTAACCTCACCAGAAACACACAGGCATCTGACTACAGACTGAGCCAAAGCTAAACAGTTCC
>NW_008390209.1:0-229 GCF_000622305.1 Nannospalax galili
AAAAAAAAAAAAGCAAAGCCTTGGCGTCCAACGGCTCTGAGATTGTATCTCCTCCTTTTGACCTCTCTTCCCTGCCACAGCGCGCTCTCACATTCCCCTGCCTCACAAGCTCCTTAATGGCCGTGAAATCTTGGCGAAGCCTGTGGTTACACACTGCATGCCAAAGCTGCTCCTTTGCTGTTTCCTCTCACCTTGAACTCCTGTCTCACACAGCATGCTAGGTGACTTC
>NW_008390210.1:0-229 GCF_000622305.1 Nannospalax galili
CATCTTGCCCAGCCTCCCTATCCTGCCTGCACATGGCGCCCCTGCATCTATGGACCAGGGCTGACTGTGCGATGGTCTGGGGAACGAACCAAGTCTCTACTCTGCACCTGCGGGGCCCTGGATGCTTCACTTCTCTTCACTAGGACACAGTAGCCACATGTGAGAGTGAGGCTAGATCAAATGTGAATGTGAGGATGGACCCCACCTCTGCAGACTTGCTGTCTAGACC
>NW_008390211.1:0-229 GCF_000622305.1 Nannospalax galili
ATATGTCTCGGTTCTGTATCTAAGTGCTTGCTTTGTGTAGAAAGAACAGTATTTCTAACAGTATGTTTATAATAGTGTAAAAGAATGAACAGAAGCATTTTGTGTTAAAATCTGTCTCCTGCGAATTCTATGAAAAAGAGTATTGCCATGAGAGTTAGTCTCTCAGATTTATAAAATACATGTCAGTTGTGAATCTAAGTGCTCGCTTTGTGTAGAAAGAACATTAGTT
>NW_008390212.1:0-229 GCF_000622305.1 Nannospalax galili
GACAAGGAGCTCAGTGGGAGAGCACATGCTCAGTGTGCTTGCCGGGGAGTCAGGGGTGGGGGTGGAGGGGTTGCTTTAACTCTCGGTCCCTCAGAAACAAACAGAATAGCAAATAAGCAAACCCTAAGACTTTGATTTTTTGGTGCTGGGACTGAACCCAGGTCCTCAAGCGTGTTAGGCAGGTGCTTTGTCATTGAGGTACAACCCTAGACCTCCAAGATTTTTTTTT
>NW_008390213.1:0-229 GCF_000622305.1 Nannospalax galili
CAGAGAAGCACAATAACAGGAACTTGTGGGTGGGTCATGTGGTACTGAGTGATCGGTAACTGTGGTCAACAGCCAGGGTGCAACCCAAGGTCAGGAGAGAATCAGGGGATGGGTTCCCACAGCTGCCCCTTATATTTAATATAAATAGGCCCCTGTCTTAGGTAGTCCAGGTCGTTAACGCATTATCTTACCCATCATGGAGGAACCTGCTCAGGCCTCACAAGTCCTC
>NW_008390214.1:0-229 GCF_000622305.1 Nannospalax galili
GAGTGGGAGAAAATCTTCACCTGTTCCACATCTAACAGAGGATTAATATTCCAAATATACACAGAACTCAAAAAACAAAGAACCAAGAAAATAAACTACTCAGTAAAAAGATGGCCTATAGGCCTGAACAGGGAGTTTTAAAATGATAAAAATAAAAATGACAAAGAAACACCTGAGGTTTGCTTAACGTCTTTAGTAATTGGAGAAATGAAAATAAAAACCATTTTAA
>NW_008390215.1:0-229 GCF_000622305.1 Nannospalax galili
GGAACTGGAGTTACAAGCTGTTGTGTGCCACCCAACGTGGGTGCTGGGAACCAAAATGGGGTCTTCTGCAAGAGCACAAGTGCTCTTAACTTCTGGGCTGTCTCTCCAGCCCTCAAAGCTTTCATAAAGATATGGAAATGGGGAGCTCTGTGCTAGTATAAGGTAACAAATTCACTGAAGATGTGAGGTGTGTGCTGGTCTTGAAACATGGGTGGCATCTGAACATTCA
>NW_008390216.1:0-229 GCF_000622305.1 Nannospalax galili
TTTTATTTATGCCTACACAAAATCCCAACATATTTCATCCATAAAAGTGTCTCATGAGCTGGACATGGTATACATGCTTATGATCCCAGCATTCAGGAAGCTGAAGTGGGGGCATTGTGAGTCCAACGCTAGCACACTGGGCTACATACTGAGGCCTTGCTCATATAAAATCAGAATGCATTGCTAAAGCATAGCTACAAAAACGAATAAATTTTACTTTTTTTTTTTT
>NW_008390217.1:0-229 GCF_000622305.1 Nannospalax galili
GCCTCCTGTGCGGAAAACAGCTTCGCTTCTACTCTGGCCCCTTGTCTAACTCCTATTCAACTTCCGCCTCTCGATAACTTTATTAGCCCCACTCAAGCTGTCATTGCAAGCCGTCCCTACCACTGCAGTCAGGAGGTTACTCCCACTTTTCTCTGGCTAGTCTGGGAACGCTTCCTAGAGGCCATTCCCGCAGTGAATGCTTGTAAAAACGAATGGCGTGAGGGTGTGA
>NW_008390218.1:0-229 GCF_000622305.1 Nannospalax galili
TCACTCAGAACACAGAGGAGCAAAAATCTCATTGTCTTAAGTCATCAAGTCCGTAGTATGGCTCTGGAAAATGTCTTCTAAAAGATGTTCATGAACACTAAGTGGTGATGAGTTTACTTTGTAGGATGTTATATGAACTGGTCTTTAGGAAGTGGAGAAAGTACCTAGGAGAGAGAGCGAGGCAAGAAAGAACAATATTTTCCAGTCCAGAAGTGAAAAGGAACAGTGA
>NW_008390219.1:0-229 GCF_000622305.1 Nannospalax galili
TCAACTTGATACAATCTGGAATCACCTCTGAAGGAGGGATTGTTTAGATTCGGTTGGCCTGTGGGTGTGTCTGTGAGGAATTGTCCTGATTGTGTTAACTGAGGCAGAAAGGCCCGTCCACTTTGGGTGGTACCATTCTTTGGTCTAGGGTCCTGGATTGAACAAGGGTGGAGAGAGCAGACTGAGTGCAAGCATACATACCTCTTAAAAAATGTTTTATTTAAATGCC
>NW_008390220.1:0-229 GCF_000622305.1 Nannospalax galili
TAAAACCACTCTGGAGGCTAAGTCAAGACCCCACAAGAGATCAAATAATGGAATCAACTCATCAGTGGAGATGGGTATCCAGGGCCTCAGCCAATTAATTTCACCTAGTAATTTTTTGAGCTGGGATAGACTATAGGTGTCCTGAATGGAAAGCTGAGGCTTTATGGGAGAAACAGCATCCATAGATAAGGTGGTACCTAGTATCTTGAAAGGAGGGATACTCTGAATT
>NW_008390221.1:0-229 GCF_000622305.1 Nannospalax galili
GGCAGATGGTCGTGTCAACTTCCCCCACTGACGTGCAGAGAGTCATGTCACTTGCCCCCTCTGACGTTCACATGGTCTTGTCACCTGCGATCTTTGTCGTGCACCTGGTCGAGTCACGTGGACTCTCTGACGTGCAGATGGTCGTGTCTCCTGCCAAATCTGATGTGCTCAAGGTCGTGTCATCTGCCCCCTCTGACGTGCACATGGTCGTGTCACCTGCTCCCTCTGA
>NW_008390222.1:0-229 GCF_000622305.1 Nannospalax galili
CCCTCAGCATGATTGCTGAGTTCTGAGGATGAGTATCCCACAGCCAAGCATTCTAATACACCTGAAAGAGATGCACCTAGCCCTTGTCACAGACCAGGAATCAGAACAGCATTTCTCCATCACAGTCCTCTGAGTGAGAAGACGCTGTGCCACTTAGAATCTAGGGAAAAGAGAATCCATTCCCCTCTCAATGGGAGTGTAAAGACTGCCATCCTCTTTAATTTATCAC
>NW_008390223.1:0-229 GCF_000622305.1 Nannospalax galili
TTTCCTCCATTGGATTGGCCTGTGGGCATGTCTGTAAGGCATTTCCTTGGTTGTTGTGGTGATGTGGGAGAGCCCAGCCCACTGTGGGCGGTGCCACCCCTGGGCTGCTGGTCCTGTGTTGTATAAGAAAGGAGACTGAGCACAGGCCAGAGGAGGAAGCCCATAAGCAATGTTCCTTCATGGTCTGTGCTTTAGCTCCTGCCTCTGGGTTCTGGCCCCGAGTTCCTGG
>NW_008390224.1:0-229 GCF_000622305.1 Nannospalax galili
TTCTTCTGTATGAAAAAAAAAAAAGTTGTGCTGTAAAGTAAAAAAAAAAAACAAAAAAAACCAGGATGTAAACTAGAGATTAACGCAGATGGTTTTTGTTCAGAAAGAGACAAACACAAGTGACAGACAGAAAGGTAAGATCTAGATGTTATGTAAGGTTGTGCCCTCCTGTGAGACGATGTGAGAGATAAACAATGCCTAGCTAGTTTTGAAAATCAGAGGGAACCAT
>NW_008390225.1:0-229 GCF_000622305.1 Nannospalax galili
TGAGTTATAAAGGCTTTGGTTTTTGGATGACCTAGCATTGGGAGAAATCAGGGAAAAAAATGTTAATTATAAATATTAGAAATAAAGTGAAAAGAATAAAAGGTATAGAAAGGTGAAATATATTGTAGATAACAGATTATTATAATCATGAAACTATTCTGAAATTTCTTTCAAATCTTAGAGCAAGAAGCACCATAAGTCTACTCAGAATTATGTGAAGGTCACACTG
>NW_008390226.1:0-229 GCF_000622305.1 Nannospalax galili
TGACAGGAATTTCACATAGGTAGTTAAGTAGCTTGCCCAGACTTTTCCCACTTATGATGAGGAAAGACCTCATTCTATAACCAAGACCATGATGTAAAAGTCTCTGTACCACAGCTTGCCTTGAACTGTTCACTTAGACTCAGAAATAGCTCCAAATGTATTTGACCTATATATCCTATAGCACACAGGAAGTGAACTGGCTTATTTTATATAAAAAGCTTGCATTTCT
>NW_008390227.1:0-229 GCF_000622305.1 Nannospalax galili
GAGCAGATGGTCATGTCACCTGCCACACCTGACGAGCAGATGGTGGTGTCACCTGCCCCTTCTGATGTGCACATGGTCCTGTAACCTCCTGCCTCTGACGTGCAGATGGCCATGTCACCTGCCCCCTCTGACATACACATGGTCGTGTCACGTGCCCTTTCTGACATGTTCATTGTCGTGTCATCTGCCCTCTCTGACGTGCACATGGTCGTGTCTCCTGGCCCCTCTG
>NW_008390228.1:0-229 GCF_000622305.1 Nannospalax galili
TTAGGCCACTCCAATATAAAATCAAAGGAGAAAACCTGAAGCCTAGACCAACAAGCTTTTCATGCCCAACAAATAAACCACAAAGGTACATAAAGTTTACAAAAAGAAGCAAATCTAAACTCAACAAAGGAAAGCTTGGGTCTCACACAAGAATCAGAAAGTACAAAAGAAATTCATGTATCAAAGTCACAGAGAAAAATAATAACATGAAAAACCAAAATAATATATC
>NW_008390229.1:0-229 GCF_000622305.1 Nannospalax galili
TATGTGCTTTGAGAGCATTTTGTTGAGTAACTTTGCATCTAAGTTCATTAAAGATATGGGTCTATAGTTTTATTTTTTGTTGTGTCTTTGGTATTAGAGTGATTGGCTTCATAGAAGGAAAAAGAGCACATGTAAATGATTTGACAGTACAACTCAAGACTCTTGAAAAGCAAGAACTAACCAAACCCAAACCTAGTAGACAAGAAGAAATAACAAAAATCAGAGAAGA
>NW_008390230.1:0-229 GCF_000622305.1 Nannospalax galili
CTCTCCTTTAGAGGGAAAAATAAGAGGAATCTGTAGACATTATAAATCTAAAGACAATATAATTTAAATTGTTCCTGTAGATTCTAGTCAAATGCCACCTCCTTATTTGGAGCCATGCTTGGTTGGCATTTAGTGCACTCAAAAAAGCCACTAAAAATAAATGGACTTTTCTGATTTACATGTGTATTTGTTCCACTTTCTCTTAGATTTTAGATAACATTTCTGTTAG
>NW_008390231.1:0-229 GCF_000622305.1 Nannospalax galili
CCGGTTCTGTTTCTTTGGAGAACCCTGACTAATACAGTATGACTGTATGACCCTTTCAAAAGGCCTCTAGTGTTAATTATTCCTCCTCTCACTCCCTCTTCTGTCCCACCCTCCCTTCCCCACCCCATTAAACCTATTCTATTCATTATTGCCCCTTCCCATTTGTATCAATCACTGCATTATATCTACCCTCCCATGAACCACCTCCCATGGCTCCTTATTAGTTTCC
>NW_008390232.1:0-229 GCF_000622305.1 Nannospalax galili
ACCAAGAGCAAAAACTTTCAAATAGAGTCCAAACAGACATGACAGGCATTGCTGGGCTTGACTCTGGGCCAGAAAAGGGGTAGAACATTTGAGAGGCTGGGGAGGTATCTCAGTGGTAGAGTGCTTGCCTATACAGGTGAGGCCTGGGTTCTATCTCCCAGCTCCACAAAAAAGTGGGACTGTTCTATACATAAGGTAACAGAGTAGGAGAGACATCCTTAGTTTGGTA
>NW_008390233.1:0-225 GCF_000622305.1 Nannospalax galili
CACACACACACACACACACACACACACACACACACACACACAAAATGAGGCTGTAAGGGAATACCACCGCATGGGTGCTGGGGATCTGAACTCAGGCCCTCCTGTTTGCAGAGCAAGCACTTGACTCATAGTCATCATCTCAGCTCAGTTGGTGTGTTTTTTAAGAGGCGGCAGCAAGGGGAGATAATTAGGTCATTGGAGCGCTGGCTTTTGAAGGTTTTAACA
>NW_008390234.1:0-229 GCF_000622305.1 Nannospalax galili
GATGTGTATGAGTGTATTGCCTGCATGTATGTAAGTGTACCCATGTTGTGCCGGGCCCATAGAGGTTAGAAGAGGGCATCAGATCCTCCGGAACTGGAGTTACAGATGGTTGTTAGCTACTGTGTGGGTGCTGGGAACCATACCCAAGTCCTCTGCAAGAATAGCTAGTGTTCTTAACTGCTAAGTGATCTCTCTCCAGTCCCTCACTTTATATCTTTTTTTTTTTTTT
>NW_008390235.1:0-229 GCF_000622305.1 Nannospalax galili
ACCCACCTCCAGGGGAGAAGCATGTGCTATCTCACACACTCAAAGGAAATAGGAGCTTGAACCTCATGTACTTATCTCAGTAGCCCGAGCAAAATCTGTCACTGGGGGATATCTGAGCTACTGAGAAAGGTCCTTCATAACCCCACAGATGACATTAAGCACTTGTTCTCTGGCCCACCTTTGCCTGTGCTTTACACAGTTAAGTACAACTTCATATGCCTTTTTTTTT
>NW_008390236.1:0-229 GCF_000622305.1 Nannospalax galili
TATAAATCAAATGGCTCTAACAGACACTGACAGAACAGTACATCCAAACACTAAAAAATACACTTTTCTTCTCAGTAGCTCCTGGAGCTTTCTCCAAAATCAACCATATATTAAGACCAAGCAAGTCTCACAAACTTTAGGAAAATTGAAGCAACATCCTGCATTCTATCTATCCACAGAGGAATAAAGCTGGTTCTCAACAGCAACAGAAACTGCAAAAATTACATAA
>NW_008390237.1:0-229 GCF_000622305.1 Nannospalax galili
GCCTTTCTCACATTGCTGCTTGAAGTTAAGCCCCACAGCACTCATTCTTCCCCAGTTCCCCAAGCAACCATTACCTTTTCAGAAGCTCATAAGAAGAACTTTGGGGTCCTGATACATCATCCTGGATAAAAGGACATCACCCACATCGTCCCTAATCTTGGCTCTGTCCAGTTGGGAGAGCTTCTTGCTATATTTAAATCTTTAGCAGAGTGCCAGGACAAACCCCTAA
>NW_008390238.1:0-229 GCF_000622305.1 Nannospalax galili
TGTATATAAATTATAAACTTTCAAGCACAGGTTTACAGTTCTCTTAGAACACAGTCATAATAATTTCAAATAATTGTGGTATTTTTTCTAACACTCAGATTTTTAGCAATTTCATTGGTATCCAAAATGTCCATTTCTTGATTTGTGTTGGCATCTTTTTAGTTCAAACAATTTGCAGCAGTGGTGCTAGAGAGATGGCTCAGGGGTTAAGAGCACTGGCTGCTCTTGC
>NW_008390239.1:0-229 GCF_000622305.1 Nannospalax galili
AAATATTTCTAAACCAGATCTTGTGAAGCCCAGTTAGCAGCATCTGTATTGGAGTTACTAAAGTGATTCAATTATTTCTGAGTACATTCTGAAAACACAACCCAAACTGATTACATATATAGTTCTTGAAGTAATTTATCAGATCTACAATACAAAAAATACAAGGTTATAATGTTAGCACTACAGCTAACTTTTGAAAATCCTAAAAATTATTAATGAATACAGGCAT
>NW_008390240.1:0-229 GCF_000622305.1 Nannospalax galili
CATTTTTATTTCTGTTCACGTTCTTGATATAGCTTTACTTTTCCACAGTTATACATACCTTCACTGAATTTTATGGGTGACTGCGCTCTCTCTAGGCGCAGGGTGTGCTCACTCCCTGCGGGTCCACAGACTGCTCTGGGACACTGCGGGAGTGGCGGGCGCCCTGCAGGCTTTCCCGGCAGCTCGATCCGTGTCTCTGGTGCTGGCGACAGCTGGTGGCTGTCGCCAC
>NW_008390241.1:0-229 GCF_000622305.1 Nannospalax galili
GATTCCAGGAGATCGTGTTCTCTTGCTGGAAATACAATCACAGTCAAAAAAATTCAACATACATCTTGACCAGATGAGACAGCCTTGGAGGGCCGTTTGAGTGAGCTCCAAGCGTCTGAAACTTCCTCTGTGTTCTGGGCTGCTGGAGCATTCTCAGGAGCATTTCCTCCATAGGAGTGGCTCTGTTCCTGGGATTCAGTGCTCAGGACTTTCCCATCTTCTGTTTGTG
>NW_008390242.1:0-229 GCF_000622305.1 Nannospalax galili
CATGTGGCTGAGGCAGGGACTGCTACAAGCTAGAGGCCAGACTGAGCTGAACAGTGAGCTACAACATGCAACATTGTTTGAAAAAAAACAAAAACAAAAAAGACAACAATGAAACAGCTAAGGGCCTAAACCAAGAAAACATACGTCTACATCCGGGAATATACATTAGAACCCGAGCTCAGACCTAGGGAGACAGCTCAGTCAGTAAAATGTTTGATTTACAAGAATA
>NW_008390243.1:0-229 GCF_000622305.1 Nannospalax galili
CTGCTCCCTATGCCCATCGTTCACCTCAGCAGCTCTCACTCTTCAGGAATCCACATAGAGGTATTTCCTTGAGCAAAGCTTTCAGAATGAAAAATCTCTTTACAATGGCTGAGGTAGATGCTTTAGCTGCTCTCCAGCCTCCTCGGCGTCTCACGAAAGAGCTGCAGACTTAGGGATATATCAGCATGTTTGAGTTGAATATGTGCTTTGTGTGTATGTGTGGTATGTG
>NW_008390244.1:0-229 GCF_000622305.1 Nannospalax galili
ACTGGAATCTAGTCAGTCTGTCTAGCATCACTCGCTAAAGAAGATCAAGTTTCCCTCCCCAAGCAGTGATCAGCTGCCAATAATTCCTTGGCTAACGTTGGGGCTCCTTACCCATCCCCCCAGCTCCATCCTGTGTTTTTGTCTGGGATGAGTCTGCATGGGTCTTGTGCATGCTGTCACCTCTGCTGTAATGCCATATGAGCAAGTTCCAAGAGGTCTGGATGACTGT
>NW_008390245.1:0-229 GCF_000622305.1 Nannospalax galili
TCTCAATGATCCGTTGTACCATCCCAACACAACTATATGCCATCACAATGCCCATTGTGCCAACATGATGCGTATTTGTGTCATTACCCTGATCCAATGAGTCGTCGTGATGCTCAATATGCAAACAAGGTGCTCAATGTCCCTGACAATCCACACCTTTGCTGACACAATTATCCACAGTACCATCACAATAATACAATATGAATTCACAATGTTCCATTGTGACGTT
>NW_008390246.1:0-229 GCF_000622305.1 Nannospalax galili
AAAGATAATATCATCTTACTATGAATACTGCTATCAGATGTAAACCAATCATTGACGTAAGTCAATATTTGCCTTGCTATAAATCATCCTAGGACGAAGCAGCAAAAGACTTCCCTTATAGGCCAAAGCCCACTGGACTCATTCCAAAAAGCTAACCCTGATTACTTATTTAGGCCTGCCTTGCCTCTCTGTAGAGACTTGATGTCATTCCCTGGCTTCTACTTCTACC
>NW_008390247.1:0-229 GCF_000622305.1 Nannospalax galili
AATTCTTCCTGTTGTAATTTATCTAGGACTTTCCAGGGATTCCTATTCTTTCCTAATTTAACTAATGTTGTCTCAGGTACCTAGGAGCCTGCAGTGACAGGTTGGGCATCTTAGTGAAGTGACAGCCAGCCTCTCCCTTCCCTCAGCGCTGGGGGAAGGCATCCTTCTGGCCCTGTCCACATCCCTCCCACCTGCTGGAGTCCAGCTCCAGCTGAGTCTGGGGCCTGAA
>NW_008390248.1:0-229 GCF_000622305.1 Nannospalax galili
TGTTTTGATCAAATCCATGCCCACTCCCTCCCCTCCGACACCTCCCATATCGTCCCATCACTTTTTTCTGACAACTTCGTGTATCCTCCCTCCCTCCCTCCCTCCCTTCCTTCCTTCCTTCTTTTATGGGGCTTTTCATGACTCTAACATTCCCCCCTCTGATAAAATCTTTTAGGGATTAGATAAGTGCTCCCAAATACTTTTGATACTTTTGGCTTTTGGAACAGAG
>NW_008390249.1:0-229 GCF_000622305.1 Nannospalax galili
CACAATTTTTCTTCCTGTCAAACACTTTCTGGAAAAGCTATTTAATACAAAGATTTAAGTATTCATTAAATGCCAAGCATAATAGTGGGAAAGTACAAATGCTCCTCAGAGGGCTTACACCTTATTGGAATTATTATCCACATCCATGTAATGGGTAAAAGCTCCAAGGAGAGAACTTTTTGCTAACATCTGTACATCTAGGACATGGCAAGACCAAGAGTAAAATCTA
>NW_008390250.1:0-229 GCF_000622305.1 Nannospalax galili
CGAAGATTGTTTTCAGTTTTGCAAAGTATTTTAATTTTTGTTTTGCATTTTTATATATACCAAGACTCCTCACCAGGAAATACAGGGAACATTATCTCAAATCACCTGGATTCTTTCAAGCACTGGACCCAGATCTGGGTAATGGTACCACTTCTGAATACCCAAAGTCCATTTTGAAGCTCATTATGTGATGACTATCCATAGAGAGTCCAAGTTGTGTATGGAATTG
>NW_008390251.1:0-229 GCF_000622305.1 Nannospalax galili
TGCCTATCCTTTTGTGTTCACCACCCAGTGTGGGGATGACAGGCACAGACCACACTTCCAATTGTGTTCCATGCTGGGGAAATGCCAAAGGAGTGACCTGGGTATGCTATGCACAACTGAGCTCTGGCCCTAGTCCTGCTGTTTCTTGTTTTTTGTTTGGTAGAGTGAGATGCTCAAGCTAGACTGGAACTCACGATGTAGCTCAGGCTGGTTTTGCTCTTGTGACTAT
>NW_008390252.1:0-229 GCF_000622305.1 Nannospalax galili
TTGCCCTTCCTGACTTGCACATGTTCCTGTCTCCTGCCCCCTCTGATGTGCATATGCTCATGTCACCTGCCCCCTCTGACAAGCAGATATTCATGCAACCTGCCCCCTCTGACGTGCACACGCTCATGTCACATGCCCGCTTTGACGTACACAGGTTCGTGTCACCTGCCCCTCTGACGTGCACATGGTCCTGTCACCTGCCCTCTTCGTTTTGCACATGGTCGTGTCA
>NW_008390253.1:0-229 GCF_000622305.1 Nannospalax galili
CCAGTCACACTGGCTAAGATCAAGAAAACAAATGATATCAAATGCTGGGGAGGATGTGGGGAAAGGGGAACTCTCATCCACTGCTGGTGGGGCGGCAAACCGGTTCAACCCCTTTGGAAAGCAGTGTGGAGAACTCTTAAAAAAATACAAATCAATCTACCATCTGACCCAGTTATATCACTCCTTGGCATTTACCCAAAGAACTCATCCTATTGCAGAGACACTTGTA
>NW_008390254.1:0-229 GCF_000622305.1 Nannospalax galili
CCAGCACCCACATGGCAGCTAACAACTGTCTGTAACTCCAGTCCCAGAGGAGTCAACAACCTCTTCTGACCTCCACGGCCATTGCACAACACGGGTGCACTTACCTATACAAAGACAATACAGGCATACACATTAAATAAAAATAATAAATAAAATATTTTTTAAAAAAGAATTGTAAGTACAAAACATCCTTCTTAACTTTGACTTAGCCATGTTAAAGGATAAAAAG
>NW_008390255.1:0-229 GCF_000622305.1 Nannospalax galili
TAGCACTACATTGTATAAAACAGCATAGGATGGATCCTGTAATCAGATGCAAACCCCTGTACTGGGTTCTAATGTCACTGTGAATACCACTGCAATGCCGTGGTAGGATGGATCTCACTTCACTGGTCATATTTCAGCATTTTGTGGTCTCCCAGGGTTAATGTGGATCTGTGGGCAATAATGCTGTATATGTCAGGTGGCTGGTCTAGGCTTTATGCCTGGATATCCT
>NW_008390256.1:0-229 GCF_000622305.1 Nannospalax galili
TTCCTACTGGACACATAACCAACAAAGAACATCCATATGCCCAAACAGCAGTGCAAAATAATTATTAATAATAATATTAATAATATGAAAAAAGAAGAGAATATGTCCCCAACAAAACCCACTAGTCCTACAGAAATTCAATACAATGAGAACAGCTCTGAGGAAACTCAGGACGCAGAATTTAAAAGAATAATCATAAACGTGATCAAAGAACTTAAAGAAAACACAA
>NW_008390257.1:0-229 GCF_000622305.1 Nannospalax galili
AGTTTCTCTTGAGTGTTCACATGTTCTCTCTATAGATATCCTTGGTCATATCATGAAGAATATCACAGCCAAACGTTCCCAGGCTCGAATAGTGGATAAACTGCTGGCTCTGGGGCTGGTGACTGAACGGCGGCAGCTGTACAAGAAACGGAGGAAGAAGTTGGCACCTTCCAGCATGGTAACCATTTTACACTAGCTCTTCAGCCTGGACCATGCCACATAAAGTGCT
>NW_008390258.1:0-229 GCF_000622305.1 Nannospalax galili
ATCAGAGGGGGCACGTGACATGACCATCTGCACATCACAGGGAGCAGGTGACATAACCATCTTTATGGCAAAGAAGGCAGGTGACGCGACCATGTGTACGACTAAGAGGGCAGGTGACTCGACCATGTTCACGTCAGAGAGGAAAGGTGACACAACCATGTGCACGTCAGGGGGGGTGGGGACACCACCAACTGCACATCAGAGGAGCATGTAACACCACCATCTGCAT
>NW_008390259.1:0-229 GCF_000622305.1 Nannospalax galili
AAAATTCTGCTTCCTATATTTCCAAAAATCTCAGCTTTGGTTTTCTCCTTTATATTTTTTTCCCGTGACCAACTCTCATTCTGTTTGCCAAACTGTCTTGTGTTATTTTAGAAAGTCTTTGCAGAGTTTATAGATTGTGAAAAAGTGAAAATGAGTTGAATATGGAGGGATGAGTCACAGGTCGTTCATTGAACTAGGTTACATGTATGCCATAATTTTAGTTATCAAC
>NW_008390260.1:0-229 GCF_000622305.1 Nannospalax galili
CCTGCAGTGCTGGGATTAAAAAGTGTGGCACCACAACCAACTTTTTATTTGCTGATAGAGATTCAAACTCAGGTCCTGATACTTGTATGATAAGTGGTTTACCACCTGAGCTGTCTCCTCAGTTCCCAGACTTACTGCCTTTTGATGACGATGATGTGGTGCAAATGCTGGCAAAGACGAGAAGAAATAGGAACTCTTATAGCTGAGAATTTAAATTAGTATAGTCAGG
>NW_008390261.1:0-229 GCF_000622305.1 Nannospalax galili
AGAAAATTTGATGCACCTTCTGATTTGGGTAATTCTCACGTTGCTAGTCCTCGTTTTGAGTTTTGCTGTGTGAATATTGTTGAAGGAGTGAAGAGTTTAGGAAAACAGAGTTCTAGATGAGAAAATCAAGATCTAGGTGTTCTTTTTAGTACAGAAAACAGGCTAGAGAGATGGCTCAGCAGGTAAAAGCACTGGCTGCTCTTGCAAAAGACCCAGGTTCACTTCCCAG
>NW_008390262.1:0-229 GCF_000622305.1 Nannospalax galili
ACTGTTTTGTAGGTGGGCATAGCTCTGACTCACTAGAGAGTTTAGTCCTGGCATCCATGCAATGTAATCCAAAGAAGTCCATACGTAGGAAAAGAAGCAGGCCAGGGGCAGGCATAGCCAAGGAGGGTGGGGTGACCCTTTTTTCAATTCATACCAGACCAAAGTGTTTGAGACGGTACCACAGTGATCATTAGAGTTGGGAAGATTCACGGAGGTCCCATAAGGTGTC
>NW_008390263.1:0-229 GCF_000622305.1 Nannospalax galili
CCTGCCCCCTCTGATGTGCACATGGTCGTGTCACCTACCCCCTCTGACGTGAAAATGGTCGTGTCACCTGCCCCCTCTGACATGCATATTTTCGTGTCACCTGCCCCCTCTGCATTAAAGATCGTCGTGTCACCTGCCACCTCTTACGTGCAGATGGTCGTGTCTCCTGCCCTGTCTTACGAGCAGCTGTTCGTATCACCTACGCCCTCTGACATGCAGATGGTAGTGT
>NW_008390264.1:0-229 GCF_000622305.1 Nannospalax galili
CATATAGTAAAAACAATTTGAAAGACAAATTTATTACAGTGAACAAATTATAAATGTGAAAAAATATTTTCTGAATTTATAAGGCTTTAAAGTAAAAGAAATTTACAAAAGATTTTTTAACACTCTGCACATATGGCCCATTTGGTATTTGTGGGCCAATTTCCATAGAAAGCCTCATTTTTCTGAGTACCCAGATTGTTCCTTCAGTGCAATGCCTGAAAGATTAAAC
>NW_008390265.1:0-229 GCF_000622305.1 Nannospalax galili
AATCTCCATTTGTATCAAAGAATTTTCATGTTATTATGTGCATGAAATTTTTGTTTCAAAAAGGATTTTTTCATGTATAAATATATTTATAAATATTGAATTATGCTTTATTCTTTTTCTTCTTCATTTTATTTATTTTATTTTATTGCCTATATTAGGCATTGAATCCAGGACTTTATGAATACTGGGTAAGTATTCACTGAGCTACAATCCCAGTCCAGAACTGTAC
>NW_008390266.1:0-229 GCF_000622305.1 Nannospalax galili
CAGGAAAGACTCTCTATTTATTCTACTGGAAAAACCTGCCCTTTGCTCTGCGGAGAAATCATCTCTGTCTTCCAAAACTTATTATAAAAATACCCTCAATCATATGTGGTGGTGCACACCTTTAATCCGAGAACTCAAGAGGCAGAGGCAGATGTATCTCTGTGGGCTCTAAGCCAGCCTGGTGTATATAGCAAGCTCCAGACCATCCAGGGCTACATCGTAAGACCCT
>NW_008390267.1:0-229 GCF_000622305.1 Nannospalax galili
GTTGGAGCTAGCTGGAGCAGCGTGAGGAGGATGCCGCAGTGCTATTAGTGCGGAGGACATGCTGTAATCTGTTAGTGTCACCCTGGGCACAGCTGGCCAGGGAGCCATCCTGCAGTTAACTCTTCTCTTCCCAGCAGCCTCCCACTGAGCACACAACTGGAAAACACCCTTCCCATCATTGCCTAGAAGGAATGTGAATACCCCTATCCTGTTTCTACTGGCCACCAGC
>NW_008390268.1:0-229 GCF_000622305.1 Nannospalax galili
CCTTTGGTGTAGAGGTTAGATTGTAGATGTGTGATCTGGAGTTAGGCAATTAATGACACTTATCCTCTGTGTGTGGCCAGTTGTGGAACTCTGTAATCGTCCGTTGCAAAGGAGGCTTCTTTGATGATTGGTGACTGTTATACTTGTCTGTAAATACAAGGATTCATATTTAGCACACAGTAAGATATTACATTTGACTAGGGATGTGACAGCCTTGGGGTTTTCTCTA
>NW_008390269.1:0-229 GCF_000622305.1 Nannospalax galili
CACACATTGTATACAGATTAGTTCAAAAGGTATCACAGACATAACTGTGGAAAAGTAAAACTTTGAAACTAATAAAAATGAGAGCATCTTTAATGCGCTATAGCCATACAAAGAGTTCTTAACACTGGGCACCAAACCCACAATACATAGAAAGGAAAACAAGGGTCTGGGAGGTGGATCAGTGGGTACAGTGCTTACCATACAAGCTTCAGAAGTGCATTTCAGATCC
>NW_008390270.1:0-229 GCF_000622305.1 Nannospalax galili
TAAACAAGCCTAGACATCCAAAGGACTATGAATCAACACAAAATAACTCACCCTGGGTGTTCAGGGACAACAAGATTAACCACTGTGGAGCTGAACTGACTACTTGAGGATGAAGGAATTAAAACAAAGACACAGATAAATCCCAATGAAGACAAGACCTCTCTTGGGAAGGAATATAGAATACCTGCTGGCAGTATCCAATATGTTTCCAGGCATTCCCCCAAGTAGC
>NW_008390271.1:0-229 GCF_000622305.1 Nannospalax galili
TCTGCCCTTGAACTCACAGCAATCCTCCTGCTTCGGCCCCCAAACGTTGGTATTATGGGCATGTGCATATTGCCTTCAGATTATTTGTTTTTTGGTGTGTAAGTTTTTGAGCTCTTTA
Organism: Nannospalax galili; assembly: GCF_000622305.1. Lineage (NCBI taxonomy): Eukaryota > Metazoa > Chordata > Mammalia > Rodentia > Spalacidae > Nannospalax > Nannospalax galili. The sequence continues at coordinate 119 of NW_008390271.1, forward strand.
CATGTCATGGATATTGGTCTGTTGAATAAATACCTGGAAAATGTTTTCCTCCATTCTGTAGTGTCTCTTCATTCTGTTAACTGTTTCCCTGGCTCTGAGAAGCTTTTGTTT
>NW_008390272.1:0-229 GCF_000622305.1 Nannospalax galili
GATGAAAATTGGGGCATTGTCAGTGCATATTGAGCATTGTCATGGCAATCTGGGTTCTGTCATGACACACTGTGGCACTGTGATCGCACACTGTAAACCAATGTCTCATTGGAGCATTGATTTGACACATTGCAGCATTTTGTTGACACACAAGGGTATTGTGATGTCACTTTGAAAACTGTTATGACGTATTGGTGTATTGTGAGGGCACACTGAGCACTGTGATGAC
>NW_008390273.1:0-229 GCF_000622305.1 Nannospalax galili
GCAATCTCTTATGTACACACATTATTTAGAAAAAGAGCATTAGAAGTTTCTGTCTTCCCTAGGCTCGTGAAAGTAAATACATATGATAATGTCAAGGTTTGAAGAGACACAGACTATTAGAGCTTAAACTTTGGGAACAAATTTTCAGCTACTTGTATTATCACCTTGTTCTTTGGTAAATTTCATACATGAATACAATGTATTTAAGTCATATCTATATCCCATTCTC
>NW_008390274.1:0-229 GCF_000622305.1 Nannospalax galili
GCTCGGATAAATCCGGCGTAGATAAGTCGGTGGAGCTTGCAGTTGAAAGCGATTTCGCTTTCGTTTTCTAATCTGCTTCCATAAAAGCCACTGCTGAGCCTTGAACAAGTCCGGGGTAGATAACTCGGCACGGCTCGCGATTGACGGTGATTTTACTTTCACTTTTCTCCGTAAGTCAGATGTAGATAAACCGCTGGGGACAGAAACACAGTGTCGCCTGTCAGTCAAA
>NW_008390275.1:0-229 GCF_000622305.1 Nannospalax galili
GGAAGAGCTTATCTTCCTAAAACGAGGAACTCTAGACAGGCTGACTAGATGCAGCAGATGAACTAGCACTGGGTAATGATTGGGGGCACTGATAACACAGTGGACAGTAACAGGAACGACAGAGCATATGGGCTTCAGTGGGTTGGGGGGAGGCTATGAGAGGGTGCCATTTAGGATGCGGATATAAAGATGAATAAGATAGTTTGGGATGTTCTGTATGAAGTACACA
>NW_008390276.1:0-229 GCF_000622305.1 Nannospalax galili
CACTGAACCTGCCTCCCCGGAAGGGTTTTCTTCCGTCAGTGCTCACTGGCCATCCTGACCCCGTTCCTCACTTCTGCTCCCTTTGTCCTCGCGGAACGGTGGCCAACGACCCACGAGGAGAGGGAGAGACCCCACATTCTAGTACTTAAGTTGGGTGCTAGGGAGATGTAGGGCACTTTTGTCGCACTTAATAACACAGATATGAGTTGCATACAAGTATTGGAAATCC
>NW_008390277.1:0-229 GCF_000622305.1 Nannospalax galili
TGGGGCCACAAGACTAGGAATGGCGCAGGGCCCAAACTAGGAGTATAGAACAGTGGATGGGATGGAAGGGTGAATGTGGCTTAGGGAGTCCCAGCACGGAGGGCTGTGCTATAGACTTACCCCAAGAGTTCTGAGAATATTAGTGCAGGCTAGGAGAGTTGGCCGGTGGTGCAGGCCTAGGGAAGCAGAGAGAGGTGAGGGCAGGGACAGGACCAGAAGCAGTGCTCCT
>NW_008390278.1:0-229 GCF_000622305.1 Nannospalax galili
ATAAAATAAACAATAAATGTCATCTGCTTGAGCCCTGGGCATCAAATGTTTGAGGCTCTGATGCGTAACCATGAAGGAGGAGGAAGCTGAGGCAGAGCTCCACTGGCTTTCACTCTTTTCTTAACAAAAATGGGAACAAGCTCCATGGACAGGAAGCTTCCTTCTGCCTCCCCTTCCATCCTGTCCGGGTGTAGAGGTGGCCTAGAAGCAGTTCCCACTCAAAGCTCAG
>NW_008390279.1:0-229 GCF_000622305.1 Nannospalax galili
CCCTCAAATGCCCATTGTGCCATCACAATGCCCCAATGTGCCATCTCAGTGGTCAAGTATATCTTCACAACGCTCCATTGTTCCATCACAATGCTCAGTGTGCTGTCACAATGTTCCATTGTGCCATTACAATGCTCAGTATGCCATCACAATGTCCCACTGTGTCATCACAGTGCTCCTGTGTGCTATTACAATGTTTCATATGTCATCTCAGTACTCAGTGTGCCAT
>NW_008390280.1:0-229 GCF_000622305.1 Nannospalax galili
CATTTTATATAGTATTAGTTTTGTGTCAGAAGAAGTGATATTTCCATATAGTCTACATTTCACTCATATTTTTTTAAACTTTTCTTATGATTATCTGGTACCAAACAATTATAAGGTGTAGCTAATAAACTATACCAATTGGAACATATTTAGTGTGGCTCATATTGACGTTTATTTGTCAGAAATGCACCATAAGTAACAGTGTCTTAAAGGGTCCCACAAAAAAGCT
>NW_008390281.1:0-229 GCF_000622305.1 Nannospalax galili
GAGGAATCTAGAAGTGATTTCAATTATTATTTGCTTACAGAACTTTAAAAACATTTAGAGGGAATTTTCTCTACATATATTGAGTTCTTTTAATATAGTTATGCTAAATCAAGAATGAAAATGAAAGTATAATTTATGTGTGGCAATATTACTTGCAACTGAGTTAGTGTATTTATCATGGGTCAAAAATGAGGGTGGCTCAATACACCTAAATAGGGAAACATAAGAT
>NW_008390282.1:0-229 GCF_000622305.1 Nannospalax galili
CAACACTAAGTCCCCATGTGCCACTATATTGCTCCAATATGCCATCGCAACTCTATGGCCCCATGTGCCATTATACTGCTCCAAAGTAACTTAATGATGTTACAATATGTCTGCACAATGTTCCACTGTGGCATCACAATGTGCCATTGTGTCATTACAATGATCCACTGTGTCGTCGCCATACTCAGTATGAAAACATGGTGCTCAGTGTCTCCTCTCATTCCCCAAA
>NW_008390283.1:0-229 GCF_000622305.1 Nannospalax galili
TGCACATGCTCATGTCACCTGCTTTCTTTGACGTGCACATGATCGTGTCACGTGCCATCTTTGACGTGCACATGGTCATATAACCTGCTCTCTTTTACTTGCACATGGTCGTGTCAAATGCCATCTTTGACCTGCACATGGTCATGGCACCTGCCAACTCTGCCATAAAGATGGTCGTGAAACCTGTTCTCTCTGACTGGCAGATGGTCATGACACGTGACCCTCAGAC
>NW_008390284.1:0-229 GCF_000622305.1 Nannospalax galili
CCAAGTCCATTTATCCTAATTGCTGAGGGGGTGGGGCAGTGTGTTCAGTGTACAGATGTCACACAAAGCAGTGATGGCTTCTGGGCTGGATGAAAGGGACGGTAGGAAATTTCATTCTGCTACTTGGAAAGATACAGTTAAAAATACACAAATTATTCATTTACAGAGACTTTCTATTTAATATTTTGGCTGTTCTTGGGTGTGGGAAACTGAGCTCATGGAGCACAGA
>NW_008390285.1:0-229 GCF_000622305.1 Nannospalax galili
TGGACCTCTGCCTGCTCCGTCTTCAGCTCTGTCCCTTCCACAGGTATTAACACACCCTGAAAATGTTATACAACATAAATGCTCAGCTAACTTCCCTGACTGCCCCAAGGAGAAGGTTTCTCAATCACAGAAATGACTGTGATCCTAAGGAGGTCTGCCTTCATCAGAAAACTCACTGGGGAGATCTGTCTGCCCTTTCAAAAACCTTCCTATCCAAAACAGAGATTGG
>NW_008390286.1:0-229 GCF_000622305.1 Nannospalax galili
CTGGTCTCTGCAACCATTTTATATATATGAGTTTTGGTAGAGAGCATCTGCTTTCTCAAGCCTGGAATATCCAAATTGTTTTAACTACACTCAGGAATCTTCTTCTAAGAAGTCTTAATTCATACACTTTCAAAGATTTCCATTTGGAAACATATTCAAAATCTTAGGCTGAAAAGAAAGAAGCTTGTTGCAAAACTAAAAGATCCCAGTTGGGGTGGGAAGGAGATGG
>NW_008390287.1:0-229 GCF_000622305.1 Nannospalax galili
GATGGGGAGACTGAGACAGGCATGAGGGAGGGTCAGAGAGAAACGTGGGAGACTGCAGTGGAATTCAGAATTCCCTCCTGGAGGAAGGATGGGGCTCATAAGACTCTGGAACCTAATGGAACTTACAAAACGCAGGATATGCAGAAAGTTGTAAGGATCACATCGACCCTCCCCAAGGTTATAACTCAGAAAACAACTCTGGGTGAGATGAGACCCTCTGTGGTGGAGC
>NW_008390288.1:0-229 GCF_000622305.1 Nannospalax galili
AATACTTGTCATGACTTAGTTAAACAGTTTTAAGTAGAAGACAAGGAGACTGGAAAGATGACTCAGTAGTTAAGATCACTGGCTGTTGCTCCAATTTCCAAAACCTGTGTCAGGGTGCTCATAACTCCAACTCCGGGGGATCAGACACCCTCTTCTAGCCTCCCAGAGCACCTGCACGCACTTGGCATACACACAGAGACACACACATAAATGTATAAATTTAGAGAAA
>NW_008390289.1:0-229 GCF_000622305.1 Nannospalax galili
TGGATCCCTCCAGGAAAGATTTTGGCCTCAGGAATTTGGGGGTTGCACTGGACTGGGAGCAGGACCCAGGAAAGATGCTGGTCTCAGGCAGGTGGTAGAGGTCCCACCCAGAGATGCAAAGCGAGATCGGGGCGGGAAGAGGCCCCAAGGGCTCCTGGGGACTGCATTGAAGAACTGAGTTGGTCTGGATGCAAAGGATCAGGAAGCGGAAAGGTCAGCCCTGGTGTCC
>NW_008390290.1:0-229 GCF_000622305.1 Nannospalax galili
TGGTACTCAAAGCTTATCAGAGTAGGTGTGTGGCTGCAATATGGTGTCCCGCGAAAAGTTGCTTAGCCTTCAGTAACTTGTACTGCATCTTCTATGTCTCCATTACAATAGGTTGTGCGGCAGACAACTGCTGCGGCAGAAAATGCGTCAGGCCTCATGTCAATCCTGGAGCCTAACAATGATCTGGGTATTGGAGATACTCTGTTCCAGCTTCATGGGCTTGCTCCTA
>NW_008390291.1:0-229 GCF_000622305.1 Nannospalax galili
ATATGTGGATCCTAGCACCCAATCCTTATGTTTCCTGACATAACGACAGGATGCACCACAAAGGGAAAGAACCCGAAAGAGAAGAAAACTAGGAAACAGGTATTCATAAGGGAGATATTGATAAAAACGGTGTTATTTTAATGGGAGGCCAGAGTGAGGGTTATACAACAAAACTTGTGGATAAAGCGAAAGAAGCTCAAGAGAGGTGGCACCATAGGAGAAGAGTTCT
>NW_008390292.1:0-229 GCF_000622305.1 Nannospalax galili
CTACAACTTAACCATAGACAGAGACAGAACCAGGACCTAGACACTCCAAATCTTTTGCATTTATAATTTTTTGGCTTGGACCTATTCTTATGCATGAGCTTAGGTCACAGAAAAGCAGCCCTTTCATAGTGGTTATGAGTATGAGTTTGACTTGAATTTGAGTCAAATTTGACTTGAATGCTGTGTGTGGCCCTATTTCCTCTTTAGAGCAGCTTTTCTTAGAAGCCAG
>NW_008390293.1:0-228 GCF_000622305.1 Nannospalax galili
GGCAGAGAGGGCAGGTGACACGACCATGTGCACGTCAAAGATGGCAGGCGAGATGACCATGTGCACGTCAAAGATGGCAGGTGACACAACTATGTGAACGTCAGAGGGGACAGGTGACACAACCATATGTACTAGTGAGAGGGCAGGTGACACAACCATCTGTTAAGTAGAGAAGGCAGGTGACATGACCATCTGCACGTCAGAGGGGGAAGGTGAAACGACCATCTG
>NW_008390294.1:0-229 GCF_000622305.1 Nannospalax galili
ACAATGCTCCAAAGTGCAAACATTATGTCCCCATCTGCCTTTAAGTTGCTCTATGGTGCCATCACAGTGTTAAAATATGACTCTACAGTGTTACATTGTGATATCACAGTGCTACAATGTGACATCCCAATTCTCCAATGTGCAAAAACTATCGTCCTGTGTGCCCATGTATTGCTCAATTATGATGCTACAATGGAACACTGATAAGTCATATTGAAGCATTGTGATG
>NW_008390295.1:0-229 GCF_000622305.1 Nannospalax galili
ATCATCCATTGTTTTGTCACCACGCTCAATATGCAAACACGGTGCTCAATGCCCCTCACAATCCCACAATTTGACACACAATTCTCCAATTTGCCAACACTATGGCCACATGTGCCATCATATTGCTCCAATGTGCTGTCACAATGTTACAATATGACTTCAAAACATTCCATTGTGACATCAAAATGCTCATTGTGCCATCACAATATGCCATTGTGTCATTATAATG
>NW_008390296.1:0-229 GCF_000622305.1 Nannospalax galili
TCAGCTGGCTTGCATGCAGCCACCATGGAGAGGTCACATCTAGCCATGCATAACTTCTCAGGATTTCTTTGGCCTTTTGTTTAATGTCTGAGGAAGATGGGGTTGTGGTTGGCCAACAGGTTGCATGCATGGAGACTTTGTGTTGTGCAACACCAGCTTGTTGGAGCAGAGCAGTCTGGATGGAAGATGGGATATGACTGGCCAGCGTCTTGGACTCAGTCCTGTGGAG
>NW_008390297.1:0-229 GCF_000622305.1 Nannospalax galili
TGCTGGCCTCAGGAATTTGAGGGCTAGGCTGGCCTGGGAGCAGGGCCCATGGGAAAATGTTGACCCCAGGAAGCTGGTGGCTGTGCTGCCCAGTGATGCAAAGGGAGGTGGGGGTGAGAAGAGGCCCAAATGGCTCCTGGGAACTACAGGGAGGAATTGGGTTGGTCAGGATGCAAAGGATCAGGAATCAGTAGGGATTCTGGGCTAAGAGGTCAGTCCATGGGTCTGG
>NW_008390298.1:0-229 GCF_000622305.1 Nannospalax galili
CTGTCTCTTGAATTAATCTGTTGAAATATCCCCAAGGTACTCTTTGAGAGGTGATAGGGTTGGAGCCCCCATAAGTAGAATTCATGTTCTTATAAAAGAGTCACCAGAGAGCTCACTCATCTCTCCTGCCGTGTAAAGATATTGTGAGTATATGTTGTGTATGATGTTCTCACACACCTAAACTCTTCACTGCACTGTGTCAGCTTACCATTACTGTAACAAAATACTT
>NW_008390299.1:0-229 GCF_000622305.1 Nannospalax galili
TTTCCTCCATTGGATTGGCCTGTGGGCATGTCTGTAAGGCATTTCCTTGGTCGTTGTGGTGATGTGGGAGAGCCCAGCCCACTGTGGGTGGTGCCACCCCTGGGCTGCTGGTCCTGTGTTGTATAAGAAAGGAGACTGAGTACAGGCCAGAGGAGGAAGCCCATAAGCAATGTTCCTCCATGGTCTGTGCTTTAGCTCCTGCCTCTGGGTTCTGGCCCCGAGTTCCTGG
>NW_008390300.1:0-229 GCF_000622305.1 Nannospalax galili
TTTTTTTTGTCTTTTTGTCTCTCTGTAGCCTCTGCTGGCCTGGAACTCACTATGTAGACCAGGCTGACCTTAATCTCACAGAGATCTCCTGCCTCTGCCTCCAGAGTGCTAGGCTTAAAGCTGTGCACCACCATGACGGACTATTAATTATTTTTGGCTCGCAGTACATGTCTTTCTCTGTCTCTGTCCCCTCCCCCCTTGTTATAGAATAGCCTCTTTTCCTCTTGGT
>NW_008390301.1:0-229 GCF_000622305.1 Nannospalax galili
ATGACATGTGTGCACTTACATACATGCAAGCAATACACTCATACACATAAATAAAAATAAGAAATAAAATATTTTTTAAAAGAGAGTTATATTAGGAATTCTCAAATGATTGAACATATGAGTAGAATTTCCTGAGCTAAAAGTGAAAACCCAATTTTTAAAAGAGCAGGGCCTGGGAGGCTAGAGAGATAGCTCAGTGGTTAAGAACACTGGTTGTTCTTGCAGAAGA
>NW_008390302.1:0-229 GCF_000622305.1 Nannospalax galili
CGCCTGCAGGGTGTCATGTTCTGCTCCTGGGGTGAAAGACTTTGGTTTCCAGCTGTCCCTTAAACACCATTAAACCCAAAGCTTGAGTTGCGGTGTGGCTCTGTAACACTGTACTTGCCTAGTATGTCACAGGGCTGAATTTCATCACCAGACACCAAAAAATGGGGACAGAGTGAATGATGATTAGGTACCTTAATAGATACATAGACAAATGGATGGATGGATGGAT
>NW_008390303.1:0-230 GCF_000622305.1 Nannospalax galili
GCTCCATGTGTTTGGAAATTTTGTTCCAAGTGTGTGGCACTGTTTAGGGAAGTCTGAGAAGGTGTCACCTTGTTATAGGAAACAAGTCACTGGGAGAAGGCTTATAAAGTTCTTAAGCCTTGTTGGATTTCCAATCACATTCTGCTTCCTGTACCTACTTGATAGATGTAGGCACTTACCTTTCAGCCCCTGTTCTGACCACTTCACCATGCCTCCCCTCCATGACAGAC
>NW_008390304.1:0-229 GCF_000622305.1 Nannospalax galili
ATGTGTGCGTGTGTGTAGGTGCTCCTGGAAGCCAAAAGAGGGCATCGCATTCTTTGAGATGGAGTTACATTGTGAGCTGGGAACTGATCTGTGGTCCTCTTCAGAAGTAACAAGTTCTCCTTACTGCTGGACCATCTCTAGTCTCTCAAAGATCTATTTTATATATCGGAGTATTCCTGTACTGGAATAATTCTACATCAGAATATATATATGTATGAATATATTCATA
>NW_008390305.1:0-229 GCF_000622305.1 Nannospalax galili
CACGGATTCAAATCCCGACACCCACATGGCAGCTAACTGTCCGTAATTCCATTTCCAGGGGATCTGATGTCCTCTTCTGTCCTCCGCGGGCATTGCACGACACAAATCTTCTTACATGCCAACATAACACTCATACACATAAAATAAAAAAAAAGTATAAAAAATAGAATATTTTTTAAAAAATAAACAACTCAAAGGGAGGTCTTTCCCATCTGGCACTGTGTTTCTT
>NW_008390306.1:0-229 GCF_000622305.1 Nannospalax galili
AAATGTGGTACATCTACTCAATGGAGTTCTACTCAGCAGTAAGAAAAGATTGAATTATGAAGTTTGCAGGTAAGTAGATGGAGCTGGAGAGTGTTATAATAAGTGAAGTAACACAAATGCAGAAAAGCAAGAAGTGGATGTTCTCCCTCATCCGTGGATGGTAGCACCAATCCTTTACATGTGAGTATATAAGTTCAGGAGCCAGTAAAGGGAAAAGATACAGTAAAGG
>NW_008390307.1:0-229 GCF_000622305.1 Nannospalax galili
GCTTCCAGGCGTGTTCCATTCCAAGCTACCAGGTACTCCCTCTAGGTTCAAGATCCGTTGGCCACCGGGTCACAAGGGGAGGTGCAAGAATGGCAAAAGCAGAATCTTCCGAGTTGTTGTTTACGAAGGGACAGCCCCCTCCGGAGAGACTAAATCGTAGGCAGTAAGACACAGGACATAGCTCAGTCAGACTCAGTGGTACAGCTCCTTTATTCAGTGACTCAGCTCA
>NW_008390308.1:0-229 GCF_000622305.1 Nannospalax galili
AGCCACATAGCGGTCATAGGCCATGACCACCAGGATGAAGGCTTCTGAGCAATTGAGGCCAAAGAACAGGTACATCTGCAGGAAGCAGGCAGGGAAGCTGAGGAAATGGTCTCCTAGCAGGAAAAGGGACAGCAATTTGGGGACAGTGGTTGTAGTGGAGAAGATGTCCAGGACTGAGAGATTGATGAGGAAGAAGTACATGGGCTTGTGGAGGCTGGGCTCTGCCACC
>NW_008390309.1:0-229 GCF_000622305.1 Nannospalax galili
ATATTTACTGTTTTTTCATCCCTATTTGTTAACATACATGTCAGAATGCCCTTTTAAGATAATTTCCTGTTTGTATTTCAAGATGGCAAAGAGAAAATAAAGGAAATTGTCAGATACAGAAATTTTTGTCATCTAATAAATACAGTGTCTTATCTCTGGGGTAGCACTGTGAATTCAGTTATGAGGCTTCCAAGTCAAGAGAGTGAACATTTGTCCCATGACAGAACAG
>NW_008390310.1:0-229 GCF_000622305.1 Nannospalax galili
TTTGCCTTTCTTTGTTTATATTATCGTTTTGTTCATGTGTCAGTTTTCTGATTTCCTTTCTTTATATTCTATTTGTGGATGGGGTGGTACTATGGATTTAACCTAGGGCTGTATGCATGCTAGGCAAACACTCTTACCACTAGCTATATCATAGTAGCCTATGCTTAGATTATCTTTCAGCACATTAAACATCATTAAGATAGCTTTTAAATTCTTTGTCAAGTAACAT
>NW_008390311.1:0-229 GCF_000622305.1 Nannospalax galili
ATCACAGTGTTACTATATGACTTCACAATGTTCCATTGTGCCATCACTATGCTCATTGTGCTATCACAATGCGCCATTGTGTCAATATCATGGTCCACTGTGTTGTCACCATGCTGAATATGTAAAAACGGTGCTCAATGAACCCTCGGAAACCCCACATATAACATCACAATGCTAAAATGGGACATCACAATACCACAATATGACATCATAATGGTACAAGGTGACA
>NW_008390312.1:0-229 GCF_000622305.1 Nannospalax galili
TCACAGCTGCTAATTCAAGGTGGCAATGGCCATTTCCAGCTCAGGGGACATGCCTACACAACAAGCATCAAAGGCAGAAGAAATTTTCTCAGAGCAGGGCTCCTTGAGTTTCCCATCATCCTCCAGTGCCTCTGTGACCATCAGTGCTCAGAAATTCAGTTGAGGGCAAGTCTCCTGAGGGTCACTCCATATTGAGAGGCCTAACCAGGGTTCAGTTCTCCTTTTCTTC
>NW_008390313.1:0-229 GCF_000622305.1 Nannospalax galili
AGATGTTGACCTTAGCACTATACTAGACCACCAAATTCCTTTCTCTGTATTTTGTTTCGCATGCAAGCTCCAGATGGATTGTGTTCTCCTAGGCAGTAATATGCATGGTGTACTATGCTAAATACAGAATAAGCTTGTGGAATTGTTAAATGTGGACAAGTGAGGCATTAATTATTTGTAGTAGAAAAGGATTTATTCTATGAATTCCTTAAATTGCATACTTTCTGTT
>NW_008390314.1:0-229 GCF_000622305.1 Nannospalax galili
CCAGTAAGATAACATTCTTTGATAAAATTATTTCATTTTAATTATGTGGTGGGGAGAAGCAGTTATGAGCAAGTACCCCTGGAGACAAAAGAAGTTGTCAGACCCCCCGGAGCTGGATTTCCAGGCGTCTGTGAACAGCCTCACGTGGGTCCTAGAAACAACTCAAGTTCTCTGCTACAGCATTATACACTCTGGATAACATTCTAGAAAGGCAGTTGTAATATTGTTT
>NW_008390315.1:0-229 GCF_000622305.1 Nannospalax galili
AAATTCTAGGACAGAAGGCCCCCAACTTCTGTAGCATAGAAATTTGGAGGGAGAAAAGGTGTATTTGGTTTATTTTTTATTTAAAAGTAAATTCAGTTTGAGGATGTGGATCAGTATAGTTTCAGAAACTTCTGTGCTCATTTATGCAGCCCATTATATGCAAAATATTGTGACTGCATAATGTAGAGCAAAGCAGAAATAAGTGGCCACTTATTTTTATCCTTTAAAA
>NW_008390316.1:0-229 GCF_000622305.1 Nannospalax galili
AGGAAATCTCCCATCACAGTCATGGAAGCCAGGGCTTACCCATCTCCTTCTCCATCTTTGGTCTGTCAGTAACGGGTACGCCTTTGTCTGCGTGACTTTGGAACAGCTTTTCGGTTGTTTCCCGACACTCATGCAACACAGAGTAGACTCCACCCACGCCAGGGAAGCCAAGCTCATCGAGAGGCCTATATAGTCCAGTGAAACCCCCAACGGCCAGAACTGAGGCCCC
>NW_008390317.1:0-229 GCF_000622305.1 Nannospalax galili
GGTCTCACTCTGTTGCTCAGGCTGCTGATGAACTCAAGTGCTCAAGTGATCTTCATGCCTCAGCCTCCTGAGTATCTGGGATCACACTGCATCCAATTCTAGCAACTATTATTTTCTAACAACATATATTCACTGTTTTAGTAATATTTGACTTAAAATAATTTTTTTTGGTTTTTTTGAGACAGGGTCTCCCTGTAGCCTCAAGCTGGCCTGGAGCTCACTATGTAGA
>NW_008390318.1:0-229 GCF_000622305.1 Nannospalax galili
CTTCTACTTGAGCTGACGTAACACTCTGGTCACCCCAGGGCCTCCCTTTGCCCTGCTGATCAGCTCTGTCTTTTATGTAGTCACAGGAGAGGAAGCACCATGGGGTCTCCTCTCCTGCCTCCCCATACCTGTCTGTGGTAGATGTGGCTTTTTCATTTGCCTTCCCCTAAATACATGCTTCATCCCTTACATATGTTTAACTGAAAAGCAAGTATCATTATAAAAAAAA
>NW_008390319.1:0-229 GCF_000622305.1 Nannospalax galili
CTATGCTGTAAATGTGGGGATATGTTGTGGGTATGTGAAGATTTGTTAAAAAATTACCCAAAGGCTAGAAAATCTTTTACCTGCTCTATATGCAAATAGAGTACCAGGAGAAAGAGAAAGGCCACTTTGCATCATAAAAGATGTGACCTGGGCAGGAGAAGCTGAAAAGGCTGCACTGGCAGACCCAGTTACAGAGTTGGAGAGAGAAAAAAGGCAGGACACTTTGACT
>NW_008390320.1:0-229 GCF_000622305.1 Nannospalax galili
GTGGCATGATTGTTATGGGGGTAAACAACTGATCCATGAATGGATTTGAAATCCACTCAACAGGAGGAATCCATGCTTGGTACTCTGAACTTGGTCAAAAAACCAAGACTAGGGCCTGGAGATGGCTCAGAGTTTAAGAGCACTGACTGCTCTTGCAGAGGACCCGGGTTTGATGTCCAGCTCCCACAGGGTGGCTACAAACCATCCTTAACTCAAGTTCCAGGGGAAT
>NW_008390321.1:0-229 GCF_000622305.1 Nannospalax galili
CCAAAAAAAAAAAAAACCCCAAAACAAAACAGAACACACCTCTATTTCCCAGAGTGCTTTGGAGCTCGTGGCGGAGGTGGCTGACTGACGCAAGGTGGTCCGAAGGAATATATGTTGCTTCCTCTCATAGTCGTCGCAAGTCAGAAACTTCTCTTGTTCTGCGTGGAACAATCTGACGACGTCGCCCTGGGGAAACAGGTTAAGAAGCACTGTCCTCCCAGCAGCCATC
>NW_008390322.1:0-229 GCF_000622305.1 Nannospalax galili
GTTAACCTCACATTTTTTATGTGGGGCCAGAAGAGAGAAAAATGATGGAGATGACTGAAAGACACTAGTTCTGTGTGCAGGAAATGCTCATTTGGAGGCAGCTAGACACTGACAAGAAAGGGAAGTGAAGAAATGGGGGATTTGAAAAGGACTGGAAACTTTTCTTATTGCCACGACTTGTAATAATTGTGTGCATTTGTGAGGCAGGGTGTGGCTACTGAGGCATTTA
>NW_008390323.1:0-229 GCF_000622305.1 Nannospalax galili
GAGCACCTCGCTGCTCGGACTCCTGCTTCTCTGGGCTAAGGACCCAGAGGCCTTTGCGCCCCTCCCCGGTAGCCCCTCTTGTCACATGGGGACAACTGCACGTGTTTACCTGGAACTCCCATCATCATGGGTCACCATATAGAGCAAAGATTTCGGGGCGGCGTTCTGAATGAATTTGGTCATGGGCCCAGAGTTATCTGTAGGGTCAAAGCAAGACAGTAGTTTTGGG
>NW_008390324.1:0-229 GCF_000622305.1 Nannospalax galili
TGTTGATCTCTTTTTGGTTTAGTTCTGGTGGTTCCCACATTTTTAGATACTGGTCCATTTATTTTAGGTTTTTAAATTTAGTAGCCTATAAGTTTTTTTAAGTATTCCCTTATAATGTTCTGGATTTTTTTTGTGTTTGCTGTGATGTTGACGTGATGTCTGATTTTGATTTGGAGGAGCTCTTTCTTTCTTTTCTTAACTGGGCTAGGGGTCAATAATGTTTATCTTT
>NW_008390325.1:0-229 GCF_000622305.1 Nannospalax galili
CAGACACTATTGTATAATCCACTGATGCCCTCTTGCAAATGTTTCATCTCCCTTTGACTACTCCTACACCCGCCCCCATCCGTTACTACTGTGGTACTTGAGAGCACTCTCCCAAAAAACCAATACACAAAATCCCAGCCTCAAAATCACTTTGCCAGAGAATAAGACCTATGTCCAGCTACATCACAGTCTTTTAGGTACTTTTACATAAGACCTATGAAAACAAACT
>NW_008390326.1:0-229 GCF_000622305.1 Nannospalax galili
ACCATACCAACTGAGTTACCTGAAAAGCAGATTATCCAACCTGTACAGCTGCCTGTTTTGCAGTGCACTCCAGGTTTCCTGCCTTCATGAGCTGTCACCCACGCAGGGCTAGGCTTCTAGTAATGCAGCTTTCTTTGAGTTATTTCTGCTCCTCTAAGCATCCACTCACCCATATTCCTCTGTGGTGGCACATGCCTTTAATCCCAGCACATGGGAGGCAGAGGGAGGC
>NW_008390327.1:0-229 GCF_000622305.1 Nannospalax galili
TTTCCTGTTTCATCTACAACCATCTCCTTGGAGAGGCCAAGGAAGCCACCGTAGCCTTCCCAGGTCAGAGCTCTGCCTCCAGGACCATGGACGGTTCCAGGGGTTTGCACAACACCCGCTCATTTCTAAAATCACGTTTTAAATTGTTCGTATAAAAATCCACTGAAAATTTATATTAGAAAATTATACACTTCAGCTTTGCGTGGCTGTTCACGATACTTGAGTGATT
>NW_008390328.1:0-229 GCF_000622305.1 Nannospalax galili
CAGCTGGTTCTCTATTCCATATTGTTCTTGAAAATTGTGGTAAGATATAGCGACTTTGCGTTGAGTTCCCCAGTTTCTGTGATTCACTCATAGAACTCTGCATACAGTCATATTCATGACTATGGTGTCTTACAGAGAAAGAATACAAAGGATTGGTAAAGGGAAGAAGAAGCAGGTGTAAGCTTATGAGAGGCCTCTTCTGTGTGGAATCACAGAGTATTCACTTAGC